>NW_026018935.1:0-7765 GCF_020466585.1 Dendroctonus ponderosae | reverse complement strand
AAATCCAAAAAGAAAAGATTGATAACATTTGTCTTGGAAAATCGTCTTTTCGACTTTCAAACTCCTATAACTTTCAAGTTTCTCAACTGATGTCCAGCTTGCAAAAGACGATTTTTAGGCAAAATTACTCGCTTTAGAACGCATTTTCAGTGATCCAAATCGGGGCCGTATTAAGAAAGTTACCAATTTTTCATACTGAAGGATCTGATGCTGATAATAACCGCCAAATATTCATAATTAAATAATTCGCACTGGTGTTTGCCATCATACATATAGTTCACCATAGAAGGGAAATCAATGGTTTATCAACTTAATCAAAATCGTCCAATTCAATAAATAGTTGAATTAAATATAGAAAAATATGAAAAAAACTAGTTCATGGGAATGTTTCTGGCCAACATCCACCGAAAGAGCAGAGCCTCTACCGCCACCTAGGCAAAAAGAGCGGCACCAATTTCCAGCTGCAGAGGCTTTTAAAGCGAACGAAACTTACACACTTTCGAAAATTGGTTTGCATTCCATAGATGTCGCCACCATTTAAGGAAAAAATCCCAAACTAACCAGGCTTTTAGCATGGATTGAACCTTAATGACTATCTTAATCATTAAGACCGGCGCTGCAGAAATTGATGAAGAAACCTTCGAGTCGATTGAAGCACGGAGTTTTCGCGCTTTAACTAGGAGCAAATTCCTATAAAACATCACTAAGTTGCTCTGGGGAAGAACGCTGAACATCAGAAAAACCTCGGGAAAAAACATGGTCTTGGGAAAAGCCACAGGACAATGTAAAGACACAAAACGTTTTTTCTTAGCCGAAAATTTCCTGTTTAAACTTCCCAAATTGTGATTGTCACCATTTAGATTCAAACCACAACACTTAATGTGCGCTTTTGCGCTTCAATCAATCCGATTGCTTCGAACTTTTAGGGGGTGCTCGATTCCGCTCATCTTTCCTGGGCAATAATTAGAGAGTTACAGTGGCAGTTTTTATTTTTTCATCGCTGCAACCGCAATACTATCAAACCGGAATGGCGCTTTCGCTTCGCATATTGATGATTCTTCAGCGCTTGCAGTAGAATGTGTTGCAACTGATTAAACTCAACGCGTTTTATCGTTGTTACCGTCGCCGTTAGCGGTTTGACGGTAAATCTCTATCGAAAAACTGACGCCCCTACCCTTAAGTGGACTCGTACTGTGTTCTAAATCAGGAAACGAATTTAGTTGATTCAATGACCCGATAATCGACTAATGAAAATTAGGTATTATCCGCAGTATCGGGAGACTTCCAGGAAAAGGAACCGATTAACGTAAGGGAAGAACTGGGGGGGTGGTTGTTCTCCCCCGACCAGTCCGGGAACTATTTACTTAGAAAAACTGGCCTGGAAAATATGATCAAGATTGGTAGGTACGTAGGGGATTTGCTCTTTTAAAATGCGGGCAAAATCGAACTGCCGAGCGATAATAAGTTGCCGCTGTCGCGAATAAAAATGCCTCCAATGGCAGAAGTTTCCTTGAATCACGATCAATTTGCGGTAACCCCAGCTTCTAACAGGCAGTAATGAGGCAGGCGAACGAGACCGATTTTATCTGAAGTCGTCTCAATCAAGGGGCCCTTTACTTCGCCACAACTTAGGCAGAGCGATAATAAAAACCGAGAAAGTACAGTCGTGATAGAAGACTTTGCCACAAGAATGGAAGCGCAAAGCGACCGAAAAACTGTGCAGAACGGATTGGGAGTAGGCAAAATAAAGCGCCGAAAAACAATACTTGGATGCTTCAAGCTACGTACTTTTGAGGCCCTTCTTTAAGACTAACGGGTTTTTCGAGTTTTTACGCGGTCGTTCGGCAGAATTTCTTCCTGACGTTTCGCAAGCACGAGTGGCTTGCATCTTCAGAAGTGGTTTGCTTGACGCTTACACTGTTCCGATGCGAAGTTTTGCAAGTTGAAACTTTGCAAAGCTCCCCAATCAAGTCAGCACGTCTGTCTATAAGAGGCTCCAACGCCCAACATTCTGAAGATACAATCTTCACGGAAGAAACTTTGCATAAAAAATACGAGAGGTTTCCACCAAGTCGTGACTCCAAGAGAGTTTCTAGAATTCTTCATACTGGAAAGTTTCAAATGGTCCAAAAGTTCACAACTTGGACTGGAAATTTTATTCTGGAAGTTAAACCGAACTTCAAATGTTCCAACTTCACTGAAGAAGCTGCGTAAAAAATGCGGAAAATTTCAACCAAGTCGCGTCTCCAAGAGAGTTTCTAGAATTTTCCCAACTTTGCATTGATCTAAGTGAGCACGCCTGTCTATAAGAGGCTGCAACTCCCAAATTTCGGGAAATACACACTCCAAATGTTCCAACTTCACGCAAAACACTTTGCTTTTAAAATACGAGAACTTACAACCGCGTGGCGTCTCCAATAGAGTTTCTAGAATTTTGCAAACTGGAAACTTTCAAATGGTTCAAAAGATCAGAACTCCCAACTTCATCCAAATAGAAATTTTAGATTTTGCAACATCCTCCAGAACACGTGACTTTTGAGCGCATGTGAAGGTTTAATCCGGTTGGGATTTCTAGAATTTTCCACAGTTGAAACTTTGCATTGATCCAGTCCAATATTTTCTATAAGACTTTTCAACTTTCCGGGACTGCAAACTTTAAATTCTGCTGCTTCGTAGACGAAATGATGCGTTAAAAACACGCAAAGTTTCAACCAAGTCGAGTCACCAAGAGAGTTTCTGGAATGTTCCAAACTTGAAACTTTTGTATCTTTCAAGTGGGCCTGCTCGTCTAGAACAGGCCACAACTCCCAAGTTCCTTCAGAGATAAATTTAATATTTTGCAACATAGCAGAGGACGCGCGGCCTTTGTGGGCACAAGGAGTTTCAATCCGCATGACATTCCAGGAAAGTTTCCAGAAGTTTTGCAAGTTGAAACTTTGCAAAGCTCCCCAATCAAGTGAGCACGTCTGTCTATAAGAGACTCCAACTCCTAACTTTCCGGAGATACAATCTTCACGGAAGAAACTTTGCATAAAAAATAAGACAAGTTTTCACCAAGTCGAGACTCCAAGAGAGTTTCTAGAATTTTTCATACTGAAAACTTTCAAATGGTCCAAAAGTTCACAACTTGGCATTGGTCCAAATGAGCGCGCTCATTGAAGCGGTTGCGCTATAAGAAGCAGCAACTGCCAACTTTCCGAGACTACAAACTTTAAATTCTGCTGCGCAAAGTTAAATTACTAGAATTTTCCAAACTTTCGAATGATCCAAGTGTGCGCGCTTGTGGTAGAATGTCGACAACTTCGTAATTGCAGCAGCTGCAAACTTCAAATTTTGGAACTTTACAAATGAAACTCTGCTTGAAAAACTGTAATTCTTAACCAATCTGTGCAAAAGAATGTTTCTAGAATTTTCCAGATTGAAAAGATATTTTTTTAAATGGGCGCGCTTGGAGTTAACAGGCCACAACTCCCAACTTCCAGCAGATAGACACTTGAAATTTTGCAAATATTTAGAGGAAGCCCTGCTTGAAAAGTGCGGCAAATTCTAAGAGTATTGATATGAAGGAAGAATTTCTAGAATTTTTCAAACTTGAAGCTTTCAAAGGTTCAAACATCCGCGCCGCTCTCCCGTCAATTTCCTAGCAAAAAATAGGGGGCTGTTTGGGTTAGTTTGTCAATTAACGATTCTAGTCCCCAAAACTAGATAAAATTGGACTCTTGGAGATTTTAACCAATTTGTGTAAAAGAAAGTTTCTAGAATTTTCCAGATTGGAAAGATATTTTTTTAACTGGGCGTGCTTGTTTTCTACTGGTCGCAACTCCCAACTTCCAGCAGATAGACACTTGAAATTTTGCAAATATTTAAAGGAAGCCCTGCTTGAAAAGTGCGGCAAATTCTTAGAGTATTGAAATGAAGGAATAATTTCTGGAATTTTTCAAACTTGTAGCTTTCAAAGGTTCAAACTTCCGCGCCGCCCTCCCGTCAATTTCCTAGCAAAAAATAGGGGGCTGTTTTGGTTAAAATTGGACTCTTGGAGTTTTTAACCAATTTGTTCCAAAGAAAGTTTCTAGAATTTTCCAGATTGAAAAGATATTTTTTTAACTGGGCGATATTTTTCAAATATTGAGATGTAGCCCTGCTTGAGAAGTTTTTCAAACTTGAAGCTTTCAAAGGTCGCCATCGCCTCGGACCAGTGTAAGCGTTCAAGCAAACCACTTCTGAAGATGCAAGCCACTCGTGCTTGCGAAACGTCAGGAAGAAATTCTACCGAACGAAGGCTTAAAAACCCGAAAAACCCATTAGTTTCAAACACCAAATGTTTGTTTCTCTCGTAAACCTTGACAATCTCAAGAAAATTTGCTCCGCTAGAATGAATCGGACCGGTTCAGAAGCCGCAAGGTGAAAAAAACTCGCGTTTTTTTGACTTCTCAAATTTATCGCCCAAAAAAAACGTTGCAAATACACCTACTTTTGAAGCAATCAGTCCAACTGTTTAAATTTGGCTTTTCGATTGATTTCCACCCAGTTCCAGAACGTTTCAATCGCAGTTTTTTGGCCTCGATTGTACCAATAATGCCCAATCTGGAACTTCTGGCGAAAAGAAGCAGTTGACAAGTTTCGCAAACTTTTTTGTTAGCCAATCAAAAGCTATTCGGGCAATTTTTCGCTGGAGGAAAACTTCTGGTAAATTACGGAATCAATGCGTTGATCACTTGAGATGGGGAGCCAAATTGCTCTGCGTCCTACTGACTGGAATTTCATTTTTATCTCCATTATTGATCCTCGACGGCGTCGGATCCGGTTAATTTCAGTTTTGATGCTGCCTTTCGGGATGTTAATTGCGGATTGAAAACTTAGCTGAACTCTCAAGAAGTGTTTCCGTTCCAGAAAAGAACGATTTCCATATGAATCAAGGCCCATTATTACTGGCTTTCAGAGCTACGTTTAGAAAATTGGCTCTTTTCGGCTCGTGTCTGTGGAGCAAGACATTATTTGCTTCAGAACAAGCTGGAAAAAGCCCAGTTCTCGTCAAAACTGCAGGATTTTTTTAAACCTTGTGAGCTTTTGGCTGCTTAACCAAAGCCACAAGATCCACTATTTAAGTTGAACGCTTTAAATGTGAAATAAGGCTGAAGCGTGTCCCCTCTGGCAGAAGGGGCGAGTGGCTGCACAAATATACATGTTTAGTTCGCGTGAATGGAAGTTTGCGCTCGGCTAGATCGGCCACCATAATCAGAAATCAGCAACAATACTGTTCTTTAAGCCTGGATCGCCTCCATACAAAAGAAGCGACAAGGACCTACTCGCATGGCCTTTGGTGTGGACGCATAATGATCTATTAAGTGCACCAAGTCGGTCGGAACAAGTTGATTAAAATCGGTTTTTCTCGCTGCCGATAAAACTCAAAGCATATTCGCCGGTAAATCATCGCGCCTATGAAAACTATAGCCAGGTACTACATTACCCCGAAATAATCTTGATGAACAGTTTATATCAAAAATAATAAACAGATTAATTATGACTGCATATTTCGGTATGTTTTATTATAATATTTACAGCTTAACCTGGCATCAGTCGTCGAGATAGTTCCTGTTCACGTAAACGGGGAAAGTTTGTGTGTGTGTGTATGAAATTATAATAACCATATGCATAAGAAGTGGGCCACTTTATTCAAGTACAAGTACTTAGGCAGACTTGTTTATAAAATAGCTATTTTAAACACGTTAAGTGGTCGGTAATCCGTCGGGTTTTTATAAGTGGTTAAGCTTCCTAGCGTTAAATTAGGTACTTGGTTGCCGAATAACACCGCAGTAAATCACAGTTGCCGATAACACCCTTTGACGTAGAGGATTTCAAGTACCCATCTTGCATGGAAACTGCCGGTTTCGTTTTCCTCTACTCCACTCGTTTGGAGTGCATGAATCCGGCAAGGATTTTTCAATGATATTCTATTTTTGACCGGTTTGCAATAATCACCGCATTACTTGTTGCATGATGACGAATTTCTAAAGCAACTGCTGAAGTCGTGGTTTAAACGAAGATGAAAATCCAATTGCATTGATTACGCTAATGTTAACAACGTAGGCGACTTGAATTTATCCTCCTAATAAAACAATGAATGTAAATTGCGAGATCACCATTTATCCGTCGAGATTTACGACTTAGCGCGAAGAGCATTAAAATCGTTGCAGCACATATAAGACTCAGAAAAAATACAAAACAACTTTTATTTCCCGATCATTTATAAACAAAACCTAAGAAACCATAACGAACGGCCAAAATTAGCCGTCTTACCCAACCAGATACTCATCATTAAAATGGGGAACTTTTCCTACCTGGTTCACCCAATAAGTATCGAGTTAGTGAGGAAATTGTCCAATTTTATCTAGTTTTGGGGACTAGAATCGTTGATTGACAAACTAACCCAAACAGCCCCCTATTTTTGCTAGGAAATTGACGGGAGAGCGGCGCGGCTGTTTGAACCTTTGAAAGCTTGAAGTTTGAAAAATTCTAGAAATTCTTCCTTCATTTCAATTCTCTAAGAATTTGCCGCACTTCTCAAGCAGGGCTTCATATAAATATTTGCAAAATTTCAAGTGTCTATCTGCTGGAAGTTGGGAGTTGTGACCAGTAGAAAACAAGCACGCCCAGTTAAAAAAACATCTTTCCAATCTGGAAAATTCTAGAAACTTTCTTTTGCACAAATTGGTTAAAAACTCCAAGAGTCCAATTTTATCTAGTTTTGAGGACTAGAATCGTTAATTGACAAACTAACCCAAACAGCCCCCTATTTTTGCTAGGAAATTGACGGGAGAGCGGCGCGGCTGTTTGAACCTTTGAAAGATTCAAGTTTGAAAAATTCTAGAAACTCTTCCTTCATTTCAATTTTCTAAGAATTTGCCGCACTTCTCAATCAGGGCTTCCTCTAAATATTTGCAAAATTTCAAGTGTCTATCTGCTGGAAGTTGGGAGTTGTGGCCTGTTAACAACAAGCGCGCCCATTTAAAAAAATATCTTTTCAATCTGGAAAATTCTAGAAACTTTCTTTTGCACAGATTGGTTAAAAATTACAGTTTTTCAAGCAGAGTTTCAGTTGTAAAGTTCCTAAATCTTAAGTTTGCAGCTGTTGCAATTACGAAGTTGTCGACATTCTACCACAAGCGCGCACACTTGGATCATTCGAAAGTTTGGGTTTTCTTCGAAATTCGAAATTCTAGAAATTTAACTTAGCGCTCAAATGGGCTAAAACAGCCCCAGTTACTGAAGCAGAATTTCTTCTATAAAGTGACAAAATTTTCAGGTTGCCGTTGTTGGGAGTTGGCAGTTGGCAGCCCTTTATAGGCAGTCATGCCCAATGAAAAGACAACAAACTTTCGAGAATGGAAATTCTAGAAGCTTGATTCATGGCTGGAATTGCTTAAAACTCCGGATATCCTTCGGATAATATCCCCTACATAAAGTTGCCAAACCTCACCTTCATAGCGGTGTGAAGTTGGGAGTTGCAGCCTCTTATAGACAGACATGCTCACTTGATTGGGGCGCATTGCAAAGTTTCAACTTTCAAAACTCCTGGAAACTTTCCTGAAATGCTATGCGGATTGAAACTCCTCATGCCTACAAAGGCCGCACGTCCTCTGCAATGTTGCCAAATATTAAATTTCTCTCTGAAGGAACTTGGGAGTTGTGGCCTGTTCTAGACGAGCAGGCCCACTTGAAAGATACAAAAGTTTCAAGTTTGGAACATTCCAGAAACTCTCTTGGT
>NW_026018934.1:0-7783 GCF_020466585.1 Dendroctonus ponderosae | reverse complement strand
TTTTAGGCAAAGAAACAAAAGGGAGAAAAAGCTTCCATTCTAAGACCAACATTGACTGACCGGCCAAAAATCCGGCTTCCGGGCGATTTTGTTGAAACCTCTGGCTTTAAGAGGGTTAAATGTCTTCTAGAAACTGAGAAATTTTCAAGTCGCTACTTGCACTAGTTTGCCAGTTAGGAATTTTTAGGCAAAGAAACAAAAGGGAGAAAAAGCTTCCATTCTAAGACCAACATTGACTGACCGGCCAAAAATCCGGCTTCCGGGCGATTTTGTTAGAACCTCCGGCTTTAAGAGGGCTAAATGTCTTCTAGAAACTGAGAAATTTTCAAGTCGCTACTTGCAGTACTTTACCAGTTAGGAATTTTTAGGCAAAGAAACAAAAGGGAGAAAAAGCTTCCATTCTAAGACCAACATTGACTGACCGGCCAAAAATCCGGCTTCCGGGCGATTTTGTTAGAACCTCCGGCTTTAAGAGGGTTAAGTGTCTTCTAGAAACTGAAAAATTTTCAAGTCGCTACTTGCACTAGTTTTCCAGTTAGGAATTTTTAGGCAAAGAAACAAAAGGGAGAAAAAGCTTCCATTCTAAGACCAACATTGACTGATCGGCCAAAAATCCGGCTTCCGGGCGATTTTGTTAAAACCTCCGGCTTTAAGAGGGTTAAGTGTCTTCTAGAAACTGACAAATTTTCAAGTCGCTACTTACACTAGTTTGCCGGTTAGGAATTTTTAGGCAAAGAAACAAAAGGGATAAAAAGCCTCCATTCTAAGACCAACATTGACTGACCGGCCAAAAATCCGGCTTCCGGGCGATTTTGTTAAAACCTCCGGCTTAAAGAGGGTTAAGTATCTTCTAGAAACTGAAAAATTTTCAAGTCGCTACTTGCACTAGTTTGCCAGTTAGGAATTTTTAGGCAAAGAAACAAAAGGGAGAAAAAGCTTCCATTCTAAGACCAACATTGACTGACCGGCCAAAAATCCGGCTTCCGGGCGATTTTGTTGAAACCTCCGGCTTTAAGAGGGTTAAATGTCTTCTAGAAACTGAGAAATTTCCAAGTCGCTACTTGCAGTACTTTGCCGGTTAGAAATTTTTAGGCAAAGAAACAAAAGGGAGAAAAAGCTTCCATTCTAAGACCAACATTGACTGACCGGCCAAAAATCCGGCTTCCGGGCGATTTTGCTAAAACCGCCGGCTTTAAGAGGGTTAAGTGTGTTCTAGAAATTGAGAAATTTTCAAGTCGAAACTTGCAGAAGTTTGTCAGTTAGGAATTTTTAGACACAGTTGAGACAAAGTAGAGAAACAGAAATTCTCTAGAAAAGGGGGCCCTGAAGGGCCCCGTCCAGGGGAGCAAGCGTTTATTGTTTACCCACACTTGGGGGGCCGACAGGCGCCCGTCAGAGTGACGGAGCCCGAGATAACATAGAAAAGTTGGCAAATTCTCTCGGAATGTCAGCCGGACAGTTTTATCGATAAGCCTTATCAGCCCAATATGGATAAATTAGAGAACGAAACGTACCTGCCGAGCGGATTCTTGTCCACCTCGTAAACCTCCAGGATGTTCGCCTTCTGAATGACGCCCTCCAGGACGCTGCCCTCCAGCTGGAGCAGCCCATCCTGACTCGTCGGGTAATCCAGCATTGGTGGGGCCCCAATCGCACAAAAACCCACCACAAAACACTGAACCCGTTCCCCTATTTGATGCGCTTTCGGGCGCTTTTTTCGAACCACCGGAACCGAAACGTTAGAACCTGGTAACGGTCGGTTCACCTGGCCAGCGAACAGCTGCCTGTTTTTTGGCGATTACGACGTTAACTTTAGGGGCGCCGGACTGCGAATCACATATTTCACGGGGCTGATGATGGACGAAGGGCACGAAACACGCAAATTCAATGAAAACATCAAACACATTCAAGCCGAACAATCCGAAGCTTCTACTGCTCGCTACGTTCCTGCTTGCACGCGACTGACTGACTGACTGACACTGACAGGAGGCGAGTCAGAGGGTGACTGGTTTTGGTGGCGCGGCGGTGCCAGATTGACCATGGTAGGGAGCGTTGGGCGTGGTTGCGCGCTTGGGCTGGAAATCTTCGCCGATTAGTTTTGGAAAATTTCACATTTTCTGTCTGGTTGACGTTTATTCTGCCGGTTGGGACGTTGAAATTGACAATTTTTAGAATAACTTGCGCGCTTTTTATAAGGGTTAATTTTTTTAAATTTGACTTTTTTCCAGGCCTAAATCCTGCAGGTTTATGAACCGATCAAAATTTGAAAATTGGCATTTTTCAGAGAAAATTGAGCGCTTTTTGATGAGGTTTGATTTTTTGAAATCCGACGAGCATTAAAAAAATTTCCCGCAGGAAAGCAATTTTTTGTAAAAATTCGTTTTTCCAACCTTAAATGCCCGGGGCGATCTTCTAACGCAAAAATATTCCTGAACACTTAGATCAATCGGTTTCGTTAAATCCCCATGTCCTGCAGATGTTGGCATTGATTAAAATTTGCAATATGGGTGGTTTTAAAGAAAATTGCCAGCTTTTACATAAAGTTTGATTTTTTCAAATCCGACCTCTATTAAGAGAGTTATGCAAGGAAGTGTCCCTGCAGGAAACATAAGCTTTTGGCAAAATTGCGCCTTGACTATGAAATGATTGAAAAAATTATAATTGAAGTGAAGTGAAGGCCTGCTGTGTGCTGTGCTAAAAATTTCAGAATATTCATGCGTTAGATGAATGCCCAACAAAAAATTATTTTTACGAGAAAACCTACTTTCCTGCAGGGACAATTTCTGGCAAAACTCTCTTAATACCAGTTGGATTTTTTAAAAAATTGCAAAACTTAGTCATTTAAAAATCCGGCAGGGCATGAGAATTATTAATTAGAATAATCCTGCTGTTGCGTTTTTGTGAAAAATACTGGCTTTTCCTGCATGAAAGTTTTGTCGCGTAACTCTGTTAATACCAGCCGGATTTGAGACAATAAAATTTCAAATTTTATTGTAAAGCGCAAAATGTTCTTTAAAAATCCCCCATTTACAAATTTTAATCGGTTAAAAAACCTGCAGGTTATGAGGTTTTACAGGTCAAGTAAGATAGTGCTGAGCCAAATTTTTTAAATATTTATGCCTTAGATGAGTGCACAACGCAGTCAAGGTCTAAAAAACAAATTTTTGAAAAAAATACTTTTCCTGCGGGGAGCCTTTGACGCGTAACTCTCTTAATACCCGTCGCATTGGAAAAAATAAAACTTCATTGCAAAGCGCTCAATCTTCTTTAAAATTCGCCAATTTGCAAATTTTGCTCGGTTGAAAAACCAGCAGGAAATGAAAGTTGATGGGTCGAGTAAGATCCTGCTGAGCCAAATATATTGGCATATTTATGCTTTAGATGAGCGCACAACTCATTTAAAGCCCAAAAACTGATTTTTGAAAACTTCTCCTGCAGGGACCTTTTGACGCGTAACTCTCTTAATACTAGTCGGATTTCGAAAAATAAAACTTCATTGTCAAGCACTCGACCTTCTTTAAAAATCGCAGTTTTAAAAATTTTACTTGGTTGAAAAACCAACAGGAAATGATAGGTGGAAATTCGATTACGGTCCTATTGAGCCAAATATTTTGCAATATTTATGCTTAAGATGAGTGCACAACGCATTTAAGGTCCAGAAAACGAATTTTTGAAAAGAAAACCATTTTCCTGCAGGGCACTTTCCGCGCGTAACTCTTTTGATACCAGTCGGATTTGATAAAATTAGACTTGATTGTAAAACGCTCAATCTTCCTTAAAAATCACTAATTTGCTAATTTTACTCGGTTGGAAAACCAGCAGAAAATGAAAGTTGAAAGGTCGGGTAACATCCTGCTGAGCCAAATATTTAGAACTACTTATCCTTTAGATGAGTGGACCCCGCATTCAAGGTCGAAATAACGAGTTTTTGAAAAAAACTTTTCCTGCAGGGAGCTTTTGGCGCGTAACTATTTTGAAACGAGTCGGATTTAAAAAAAATTAAACTTGATTGTAAAGCGTTCAATCTTCTTTAAAAATTACCAGTTTGCAAATTTTACTCGGTTAAGAAGCCAGCAGGAAATCAGAGTTTAAATTGTCGAGTAAGATCGTGCTGAGCAAAATATTTTGGAATATTTATGCTTTAAATGAGAGAAGAAGGTATTCAAGGCCCAAAAAACTAATTTTTGGAAAACACTTTTCCTGCAGGGAACTTTTGACGCGTAACTCTCTTAATACCAGTCGGATTTGGAAAAATAAAACTTCATTGGAAAGCGCTCGATCTTCTTTAAAAATCACCAATTAGCAAATTTTACTCGGTTCAAAAGCCAGCAGGAAATGAGATTTGGAAGGTCGAGTAAGATCCTGCTGAGCTAAATCTTTAGGAACATTTAAGCGTTAGATAAAAATCCTTTTAATTAATTAGTAATTAATGGAAAAAAAATTAACAGAAAATGCATTGATTAATCAATAAACGCAAATAAAATACTTTTTTTTTAAATAGTAATGCGAAAATTAAAAAGAAAAAATTTTCAAACTTCTGACCAGTTTTGGAGACAAATTCTAGTCGCAATGGAGAGCCCAAAATGGGTTTTTGGAAGAAAACGTCTTTTTCCTACAGGACAAATTTATCGAGCTCTAAAACAAGCAAAGTTAGAAAAACACAAAAAATCGCCAGTTGCTACTCTCTCTGTTTTTTTTCTGGTTAGTAGTGAAATGAATGTAAAAAAACATTTTTTGACATTTTTCAATGTAGAAAATAAAAATTGTTGTAAATTTACATCTAAATATCGCTCATTCTCACACGTGCCTAAACAGTGTAATAAACTACCGAAACGAATGTTTCCTTAGAAGCCCCATCTGCTGTCCCTTTCTACTTGCATGTATCAAACAGAGACACATAGACGGCCTGGACGTGTACCCAACCAACAAAAATACCTACTATTTTCTGATTTTCCAACCATTGCAGTCAACTGCCAGAATTAGTTCCAAAATTTTCAGATGTTTTCCCAGTTGATTCACCCGGAAATAACAGGAAAAGCGACAAAGTTTTTCCAACACCCCAATGGCAACGCCGCACGATGCCGCTCAAGCAACAAGGCAACAGGTTGGTTGACAGTGTGACCGTTTGTCAATTAGTTTGTTTATGTTTATGTTCCATTAGTTATTGTTTTTTAGTTATTGGTGCTTTTATCGCCGGTTTCTGAGGCCAACTTACATCTGCAAACTTCCGCCCTAATCTTCGGTAAGTTTCGGCCCGTGAATTGGGGCCCACCGGCTGAAGTAACCTCAAAACCCCGCGCGGGTTTTTGTTGGTTGATTTTCAGCGAATTTCTAACGATTTACCGGTGGAAAAGGCCCCTGAACAGGCTTTATTGGCTAGTTTTTCAATCAGCAGCCAAACCCACTTAGAATTGATGATGGTTTGCTTGTTGGACCCGTTCAGTGTATTTGGCACGTTCCTTTAACAAATCATCCTTAAACTCGACTGTTTCAGCTGGAAAAGAGCACAATCACTTGCGCCTGCTTTTGAGGCCTCCATGGGATGGACTGAGGGCCCTGTAATCCATTTTTGGGCCCCTAAACTCGTTCATTCATTAGGCAAAGGCCTGGATGGAATCTCTGGATCTGCAGCCCTTCCTCTAAGGTCAGTTTGGTAAAAAAGGCTTAAACCCAGCAGGAAAAGCTTTTTGAAAAGAGGCAGCAATTAGACAAAACAAAGTTTTCTCAAATCGCAGCAGGCGTTTGCAAGTTATAGCGCTTTAAAGTATGACGCATTCAAAGCCTTCCCCCACCCTGAAACAAGCGGCTGACGTCATAGGGCTTCTAGCAAAAACTAGGCAAAACTCCTCCAGCTTGGTGCCCAGGTGGCCAAAAGTATGCAATGAATTGGGGATTTTTTGCAGAAACTGCGATTTTTAATTTTCAGATTTCAAATTCGCCCCCTTGCGGCCAGTTGCGGAAGCTGAAAACAGTTTCAAAAAATTCCTCTCTGTCGCTTTTGTCATAAAAGTTTTTCCCCGAGCTTCTATGTACAGTATTTCTGCGATTATTTGAACATGTTTGTCGAACATAGTCATGCTCTTAGTGTGTCAGTGTTAAACGAGTTATAGTTGACAAAAAATATATGTGAATTTTATTGATCAATTTTGTTGTGTCGTTTTAGCATGGGGCCGCATAGTTTTATTGCATAGTCATGCTTTTAGCCGACGGCAAACATCCGAAAATTGTTAATACATTCTTAGGCAAAAAGTTCTTGTTAGTTCATGCTCTTAGTATGTCTCAGTGTCGAATGTCCTCAAGCCTCTAACAATTTTCCGCGAATTTTATTGATTCAATGTTTTTATGCCGATTCTGCATTGGAACGCGAAATTTTAATGCATAGTCATGCTCTTAGCCCAAGTCAAACAACCGAAACATTTTTAAAATATTTTTAAAATCTTCAGTAATTGAAATTTAATTGACTTTTTCCATCTCGGATCGACCCAATTGGTTACTTACTCATGCTCTTAGACATCAAAGGTGCGTGGAATTTGCACACTTTTTGGAAAATCTTGAGTGGTCAAGATTTCGATGTGCATTCTTCGGAAAATTGCCCAAATGTTTGACTTAGTCATGCTCTTAGCGTATAAAATTTTGCGTAAAATAAGTGCCGCCTTTGAAAAATCTTCAATAATCGAGATTTGGAGGAGGTTTGCCTCTGATTTCTTCCGTAATTAATTGCTTAGTCATGCTCACAGTGCAGCAAGAATGCGTCAAATTCGTTATTTTTTCAGAAAATCCAGCCTGTTGGAACTTTGCGTATGCATTTTTGCTTAGAAGGGCCGAAATTTTGCACTTCGTCATGCTCTTAGCCCAGCAAATTGTGCGTAAAGTAGACAGTGGCATTATAAAATCGTGAATAATCGAAATTTGAAGGTATTTTCCATCTCGGATCGCCCAGCCTGATTGCTTAGTTGACCAAACGTGTGTCGAATTTGCAAAATTTGGCAGTTGGCAGCGAACGGTGCACTTGCCAATGAATAGGTCCCAACTTCGAAACTAAACCCGCTAAAGACGTCAAACTTTGACAGTTTGTGACCGAAACGTCAACGTCAATTAATTAAAAAGTGTCAGTCATGTGAAGATTCTAGAAATTTTTGTAAACACTCGTAAACTGGAAAATATAGCGAAAAGTGAACGGTGCACTTGACAATAAATAGCTCCCAACTTCGAAGCTAAACCACCTGAAGATGTCGAACTTTGACAGTTTGTGGCCGCAACGTCAATGTCAATTAATTTAAAAAATTTATCTATGTGAAACTTCAAAAAATATGTATTTTTAAAATCTTTACTGAATCGCTTGGTAACAAGCAAACGGCGAACTTGTCAGTGATGAGCAGCCAACTTCCATACCACACGAATTAGAAACGTCAAATTTTGATAGTTTGTTGCCGAAACATCGACGTCAATTACTTAAATAATCTCAGCTATGTGCAGCTTATAGAAACATTTTTTTTTCAAATTCTTAGCTGGATCACATGGAAATAGTGGATCGGCACCCGTGACAATGAATAGCTTCCAACTGTCAAACCTCACCAGCTGAAAACGTGAAGTTTTGACAATTTGTAGTCGAAACGTCTGCCTCCAGTCCCCAACAGCGTTATTCGTGTAAAACTTTTAGAAACACTATTATCAAATTTGCAAACTGAATAACACGGATGAAAGCGATCGGTGCACTTGACAATAAACAACTCTCAACTTCGAAAGTAAACCAGCTGGAGATGTAAATTTTGGAGAGCTTGTG
>NW_026018933.1:0-7478 GCF_020466585.1 Dendroctonus ponderosae | reverse complement strand
TTCCGAGAAACTTGCAAAACGGGACGGAAAACATGAAATTTTGCAATAATCTTGCGCCACCCTTGCACAAAACGACGATCATTTTTCTAATTTCATAGATAACAGAGGACTGTATTTTTTCTAGATAGCCCCATTGACTTTAAAGCTGGATCCGCCCCTGGAAATAATCTCTAGAGACTTCTATCAGGAGGCAATTTTTTCTTGAAATATGTGCACAAATCTAGTCAGGTACGGAGCTGAACAATTTTAACTTTTCCGTTTGAGATTAGTATACAGGCTTTCAGAAGAAAGTCAATTTTTGATTGCTTCTAGCTCGGAAAGGAAAACGGAGAGTTTCACGAAAGCATAAGTTATATTACATAGAATCTACTCAGACTTTGAAATCAAATCCGAATCTCCAGCAATAGACAGAGTGTTCCATTGAAAAAACTAGAAGTTTGATCTGGTTTGCGTTTCCTGATTCATATTTGTATTATCCGTAAAAAAATCTCCACTCGATTTTTGAAAATATGCGGAACAAATCTAAAAACCGCAGGCAAAATATTTAACAGATCGTAATGTTTTAGGGCCTGTTGCAGTGGCGTTAAATGCCGATCTTCTCCAATATTATTCGAAAGGAATTTTCAATCCTTCGGCCTGTTCAAGTACGGTAAATCACGGAGGTTTGGTAGTAGGATACGAAGAAAATGCCACCTTGCCATACTGGATAATCAAAAATTCGTGGGGCGCCACATGGGGCGAAAATGGCTATTTTCGAATGGCAAAGGGATATAATCTTTGCGGAATTACCTCCCAACCCATCTATCCAACAAAAGTAAGCAACACCCCTATTCAAGATGATTCGTATGGAGGTGCCTCTTTTATGTACCAAAACTATGCCACTTGCTTCTTGGGACTGATTGCTTGCTTCCTCTGGAATTTATTCGCGTGATCTTCGACCAGTTTAAAACACTCCTGCTGAAGGATCATCTGAAGGATAATGAAGGTTTTGGAATAAGTTTTACGTACTATTTAAGAAAATAAACAGTTCTGCCTCACAGCATGGCTTAGAATAGCAAATTTCATTTCAGGGTCCTGGTTGTAAAAATGGGAACAGTTGCAAATAAATAATTAAATTTATCAAACGACTGGGTAACCGTTGGTTGGGTTCAACTATATTAAAAACAAGATTTAGGAGCTCGGCCATTAATCATTTTTGTTGGAGGCGACACATTTTCGCGACGCTGGGTAGAATTGGCAAAAACAAAGTTTCAGCTCAAACCACACTAGTGATGGTTTACATTCGCTGGGAATTTGTATTAAATAATTGCAAAATACTTACTAACTGATTCAATCACTTCGGCCAAAATGACTCCGTCGCTGCAGTCCGTCGCCAAAGAGCTGACTCTTTTCTTGCTTCTGGATTTTTCCAAGTAGTGATTGGCCCAGTCGGTGTAAATCTGCAAAAACCACACACTTAGCAAGTCGCCGAAAATTATGGGCAATTTCAAATTTTCTAATTTTCCTCATGAAACATCTTGTTAACTGAATTATTCAGGGGGGTGTGCTGGCATCTTCAAAACCACATCAACCAGCCACCGCTAAATAATAAAACATTTTACCCCAAGTTTTACGCATTCCGAGCGTGTAATAAGCTTCCATCCCGATACTTCTCATATTATGCGTTCACGATGTTAGAGAGATGGAGAAAGCGGATGGAAAACTTAAAACAAGAATGTATAGTTTATTATTTTAATTACTGGCTTTATTTTGGAGTTTATCTGAAGTTTTTGGGGATCAGGCTTATGTGGTCTTGGCTGAAGTCGTTTTTTGCAGATCAACTCAAAAGATTTGGTCTGAAGAACACATAAGAATAATTCTTAGGTTTTTCATTTCTGAGAAAAAGTCTCAATCTCAATTATCAGCGAAAAAACTTAGAAGTTTTTGTCTCAAGACAGCATAAAACGCTCATTAATTTATTCCACTTTTCACAATATTTATTCACTAAAATCCCTAAACGCTGGCTTATGCAGCATGGCATTGTCTTAGATAATCTTCAGAAAAACACTTTTCAGTTGCTTTTCTTTATCTTCAGACAACATTTCGAGTTTTTTCGCCCATAAAAGAGGCAGTAGGCGCTTTTTCGGTCATCATCATCAGTTAATTTTCAAAAATGTTTCAAAATTACGTCTGGTTTGATGGTGCAGGCCGCAGTTTAGCATTTATTTCCTCTGTTTTCATGCAAAGCGAAGAAGTCAATTTTGGATGCATTTTTTAGGGCAAAGTATTGTCCATAACTGAACAGAGTTTCGATATTCAGTCATCACCAGGCAATTTATGACAAATTGTCAAGTTTGCGATAAGTTTATAAGGGTGTTTTTGCATTAATTTATTCAGGAAGTAACAAACTGAATCGATTTTGTATGATGTTTATATGCAATATTTGCAGCTTTGTGTTAGTAATAGTCAAATCGGACAATTTCCCAGTCATTTTCTATTTCCACGGCTTGATCTACATGTGGAAATTCGTTTGCAAAAGTGATGCTCTTCAATACCTCGAAAACGGCGGGGAAAACTTCGGAAGCGAGAGTGAAAATCTGCCACGGCCTGTTTCGTTTCGTTTATTAAAAACCCTTAATTAGTTGAGGTCGAAATTAACTTTTCCGATGACTAAGCTGACGGTTTCGCCATGTTATCCAACTAGCTGGGTTTAATTTGGCCCTCAAAGAGGCAACAAGTGCAAACTCAGCAAATTCTGACACTAGAAAAGGTTGATGCTGGAGGCGAAATAAAATAAACCAGTAACAGTTTCAGATAAGCTGAGCCTTTAGGAATAATCCGTCGACTTGATAGCTACACAACTCATAAAATAGACAATCAAACGTGCTTCTTTGGCCTTTTGGGCCGAAACTGAATGCCGGGGGGTGATTAGTTAACAAAGTTACCCAATTTCACCCCTTCCGTTTACATCGCAAGACCTAAATTGCTTCGTGGCCCATGAGATTAATTGGCCTACTGTTCTGTTCATTTTATCGAGCCGGGTACATTATGGATTCATTTTGGTTGAGTGACATTTTAATAATATCCCTTCAAGCATAATTTGAGCGTTGCAAAACCCCCATTTCTCTAGGAGCGTTTTGAAAAATCCTCCAAAAACTGCTTGGATATTTATTCTACGTCGCCTGGATTGCACACGATTGTTTGGTTCCAGCTGAAGATAAATAAAGAAAGCGATGGAATGGTGCCAAAGGCAATTAGACTGTTGATCAAAGTGATTATTGACTTTTGGATCATTCAATTCTAATTGTCTGTAGTTAATGTATTTTTCAGCTTTTTTCTAATGCATTCAGAATGGGCAAAATGGGCAAAATAAGTTCAGATTCGATTCAGATGAAAAAAGTGCGATTAATCAATTGTGTCTGTTTTTTGGTCTTAAATCGTCTATGATGTTTAAGCTTCAACATGAGCTCCAGATGGCGAAAATCAGACCAAGAGCAGAAAAGTTATCGCTACAAGACCAAAAAGTTAATTTTTTGAGCCAACCTGTAAATAGAAGAGGTGGCCAAAAAATTCAAAAACCTATTTGAGCTATTTGGTTAATCTGTGCACTTTTGGTGTCGAATTCAAAAAAACTTTGTCATCCAATGCCCAAATTTCCAAACTTTTACATTTGTTATTTGCCGCTCATTAGAAAATTTATCTGAGGTGCTTAATTTTCACCAAAACATTGACCAACAACGAAAAAATGGGGCTCAATAACGCTTCAAACATCAACCAAACCGCTCTAAGCAATCACAATTTATCCAGTTTCAAAGTTTGGGCAAATTTGGCTGTGCAGTTAATTTTGTTTCATTTCCTCCTGCATCGTCTTGTACAGATAACAAGAAAAATTGACTTCAGCTAAAGCAAGCCATCGCATTAGAAGAATCAATACGATTCCATCTCAAACCAACATCTAAAGACAGTGTCGTTGTTAATATTTAATGTTTATTTTCCCCGAGGAAAAAAAGCCATTTCTTATCGGTTTTTTGACCCTTCAAAAACGGCTTCTACCTACGATCCAGTTTCTTTTACAGAATGTCGACTGAAGGGGAGCAAATAAAGAAAAGGTGATGGTGTAAATAAAAGTGCGGCTCACGTAACAGGGGGTTCGCTCAAAACCACCAACCATTTTCTATTGAAGCAAAAAGCCAAAGCTGAACGCTTCAGTTCGATCAGAAAATCGGCCTTTTTTGAACGGGAGCTCTTTAATTAAATCATTATTTAATTAACTTAATCTCAGTTTTAATATGCCTATAAAGTTCTACTGGAGCTGGTCAAGATGATTGATATATAGAGCATTTAGAGCCTTTTTCAAGCTAAACAGTGTCCAATGTTTCAAGGAAAATACAATAATTTGTGGACGATAGGATTGTATAAATGAAAAATATGAATCGGATGCCTTTATATTTGCCCGTTGGTTTCCCATAAAGGGCAGCCTTTTCAAATAAACCTTGCTCACTTTAGCGCCATCAAACGAACAACACTTTCCCTATTTTTATGCTAAACAAAAAAAGCAGACAAAGAAGTCAACAAAGTCTTACCCTTAAATTAGATCAGACTGACACTGTGCCGTTAGGCCGCACTTTTTCTTTTTCGCTAAAAATCAATAGGGTGTTTTGAAAAATTGTTTTTAAAACTGCATCGGTACAAAAAAGCAACATGCATACAGCATTGAAATAATCACTAAGGAACATATGCGGTGTTTGCGTGTTAACAAGGGTGTATTTTCATTTTACTTTAACCCCATTTAGATTTATATCGCAGGATTTGTAACTGAAGCCTTTCAGAACAGATAGACCAGCAATCTCTTATTCATTACGCGTGCTGTTACTGTTAGCTCATTAGCTAATTAAATAAATTAGTTGCATTAACTACATGTTTTTAATTCTGTGATAGGACAGGAATGAACATTGATTAAAATATCCAATCTTAACAGGAATTTTATAAGAGGCAAGCAATGAGCATACAAAACTCCCTTTATTTCCTCCATCAGCATTAGGCATTTGAATGAAATATTGCACATACACCTTCCATAGATTTCCACGTTGAAATGGAATGTAATCATCATGCATTAATCACCCATCCACATTACTACCCATAACTCATCATTTATGCCCATAATTGACTCTAAACGTGCAGTACACTCGAATTGCATGGCGGAGTGCGTACACCAAACGCTCAATGGCCTATAATCATTTTTAATTTATCGACGAAACGCCTAGAAATCATTAAATTCAATTAAGGTCCTTATGGCGTTTTATTAAATTATCAACCAGCCAGATGAAGTGGAAGAAATGCATCTGGAATGGCTTCTAAATATAAATAATAGTAAAAAAAAACATAGTGGCAAGTAGCGAATGAAGAATGCACTTGAATCATCATTATCATCACTCCGGGCGAGTGAAGTGCAGGTATCTGTTCAAATAGCTCTTAATTGAGCTAAAGAAACCGAAAGTTCTTTCACTGAGCGTTTTCCCGTTCAAACAGAAATGGGCATTGAGTGGTCTGTCTGGTCAATATGCCCATCCAAGTTGATGCTAATGAACGTAACAATTACGTTATCAAATCTTGGATTCCTTCATTTCCTTTACCGCACTAAGTTCTTTTTTAGATAAATAGATCATCCAACTCAAAAAGCCACAGCAAATGAAGTTCTGTCTTTTATCAAGTGCTATTTTAAGGCCGAGTCTGGCTTTCATGTTTTCCTCCTACCAAAGCTATTTTTGTCCAATGGTCATTAGCTAAGTTAATTCTTAGATACACTGCATCCTTCAATTATTATTGCAGACATTAAGCAGGTGCATTTGTGTTGCACACTAAAATGCCACATAAGCAAACACGTCGGTTAAATAATATTGATTGGTTTTTATTTATTTCCATTCGTGATTTTATTCTGCAATATTTCAAGTGTATTTTCATTGTGTTTTCTAGATTGCATTAATGTATTTAAATTTGCTAAAAATCATCACGAAATATGTCCGTGACTGTAAATAATTGCAATGACTCTTAATGTTAAACTCAAGCACACGCTATAGCCAGAAGTAAATTATCTTAAACTGTATATTTCTTTGAGAAAAGGTGCAAAACTAATCGTGCTGTGACCAGTACCTTTAAGGTGCGATAAATCATTGCGGAACATTAAATTTTCCTTTTCAGGCAAATTTAATGTTGTGTTTTTTTGGAAAGCTTGCCAATGGCAAGTCTCGTTTTTACAGCGTTTTAAATGAGTGGTTTTTGCCCTCGATTTTCCAATGCGAGGGATCGCCGATTCGGTCCTAAACAAACGGCAAGTTATTAGAAAGAAATTTGCCCCTTCCCATAAATAAATCAGTCAGAAAAGGTATGCGTATGCCCTTAATACAGAACCAAGGTATACAGACATTTAAAACAGACGGCCCCTCGTTATATCAATAAGTGTTTACGGAAGGGGTGCGTTTACCCCATTTCCCCGTTCATAATTTGTACCCGCTGAATATAGTGCTCCATTAAACTCTTGCCATGTTGACATTGCTCTGGAAAACCGTTTTTATAACGTGGATCACTCATTTTATATGCCATTCGTCCAGCCAGTCTGATTGTCTGTGTCGCCACTCATTTTCACTTTAATGGTGTTTTTTATGAACCTGTTTAGGGATTATTATGCACGCATTTTTATACCCATACGACTTTTATATATGGATCTGGAAAATATATGCATTTCGCATGCATTTGGTGTCGCTTCATCACTTTGTTTTTCATGCTCTGTTGTTTGTTAAGCTGGCTCTTGATGGTTCGTCTTCATGAGTTAAGTTTGTCCTGAATTACCAATTTTAATATTTCTCCTCTTCAGCTAGTAAGTAATTAGTCTTTCATTACAGTGTTGGTTCTTGATATTTCTGCATTTGATCATCTATTATTATTGATATTGTTTGCCGTAAATTAGGGTTTTTCATGTTGTTCATCTTCAGCCAGTAATTAGCTTTTTATTACATTTTTTTCCGTTCCAAACTTTCTGCTCCTTATCTTCGTCTAGCTGGTTCTTGAAATTCTAGCGTTTGAACTTTTATCAGTCTTTTTGTCTTAAATTCGTAGTTTTAGTGTTTCTCGTGTTTAACCAATAAGTGTTAACTTAAAGTTTCCTTACGCTTTTTTAAAATTTTCCTTGCTTTTTTCCGTTAGCTTGTTCTTGTTATTTCTGCTCTGCTAAGTTCCAAGAATTTATTAGTATTGACATTTTCGTATTACATTCGTATTTTTATAGTTTCTCGTCTTCAACCAATAAGTGTCAGCTTCAGTGTTTCTTTACAGTTTTTTCAATTTCCGTTAAATAAATTTGTTTCGTAACGTTGTTTAGCTGGTTCTGGTTTATCTGCGATTGAACATCTATTAGTAGCGATATTTTTGTCTTTAATTCTTATTTTTAATGTTCCTCTTCTTCAACCATTAAATGGACTTCCCTTAGTCATTTTCTGTCCAAG
>NW_026018932.1:0-7794 GCF_020466585.1 Dendroctonus ponderosae | reverse complement strand
CACCGTTCGGAAACCCATAAAATCTTATTGGTCTTATAACTTTATCCACTACATAGTTATGGAACCAATAAGGGCAAATGTTGAGAAACCGGGCACTAAAGTGTCCCGCTTACAAATAAAAATGACGAAGTGCCTTTCCGATTTTTCATATTTTTAACTGCAAAGAAAGATATTAAAGGTGGGAAGATTTGAAATTGACCTCCGTATAATATTACAAGAGACACTTACAAACACCACTTCAACCTTCGTCATACATAGAAAACTGAATTTTTATGTAGGATAAAGTCATATTCAATTTGTCGCCACTCGCCGCAATTTGCATAGACAAAAAGTTGCCCAAAAGCAAAAAGTTACTAAAAATCCAAATCCAAACGCAACTTCGCTTGAAATTCACGAAGAATGCTTAATGTTAGAGCCAAACCGAGTTTCACTTTGAGATTATTTTATAAATACGTTAACGCTATATCAATTGTTCCCGTACATATAGGTCATAGCGCTATCTAGATACTCTGTATATTTGCAGGTTTGGTTTTTGAAGAAACTAATTATCTGTCAATTGATTGAAACAGGGTTACCGAAAATAGATTCGTTTTGGTATTTCGTTTTCACTCGTTATCGWCAAATTTATTGAACATTTCAATAGTGCATGAAAGCGCAATGAAATATTTCAYTCGCGWGAAAAGAATTRAAATTGTGAAAAAACGTTTGACTAATACCGTTTACTGAGCTGGATTTATGTTCAGGGTTGCCCTCTCTACGATGATGATAAATCATCTCAAAGCTTAATAAATAATCTTGACATACCATTATGCAAATTCGAGCTATTCTCCGTAATGACTCCGGAAGAGATTTTACTGTGGTCACTCTGGAATCCACTACTGCAGTTCGCGGACGATCCGGAATCGGACAAGTTGTTTAACATACAAGCTGTATCAGTAAGAGAGTCTGTTGATACCTGCAGAACGTGTACGTTGCTTTGATAATTGTCGAGGGTTTTGCTATTGTCGGCTGTTTGTACTGTTAAAACGCCATGCGATCCCTAAAATAGTAACAGTAAAACCACCAATTAGATGCAAAATCATTTAATTATACATTACATTCAATAATAAATTCCATATAATATTAAAAAACCGTATTTTACTTTAGAATAAATCATACCTGAAAACAGGCCATTGCATGGTCTCCCAGTTGCTCTTGGTAAAACTTTTGAATATCAGCAGGTAAAAGGGAGAATCTGTTATCTGACACTTCAATAGCAAGTAGCAGCCACAATTTCGCTTCTTTTGTACAAATCTTATCGGAGCAAATCTTTAGTCTTATTTTACTCAGGATACTCGCCACTTTGTCAGGGCTTTCTTGTTTGAGACAATTGCCATTTAAGTAAAACTGGAAGTAAGAAAGTTTTTGTTAAATATAATATTTATATTTATTAGTGATGGGTGCATCGGAACTAGCCCGGCTCAGTGAGCCAAATCTTACAAATGACCCTCGGGTTTGAATCTTTAAAATTTAGTATCGTTCTCGCGATCACTGAGCCTCAGGTGACGACTCGATGATCCTTCGTTCTGTTCGCGTTCCATTATGTTCTGTGGCGGAATTTTAGTATGGATCTCCATTCCGTGCTATCTCCATTATGTTGCATAGTTTGGAATAAACTTGACAATAATCCTGAATTTATTTCATATTTTTAAAATTATAATTCTATTTTTCAATATGAATGGAAAATAGATTTCTGTTGGCCTATAGAAAAAAGTGTTTTAGATATTTTTCCAGTTTTTAGCTAATATAAATTACATTGCATATCTTTTCATGCCATTAATTACGTCAAGTGTGAACTGTATTTAAATAAATCTTTACATTGGAAAGTAAAGGATTAAAGTAAGGACACACAGTAAAGGACTAAAGAATTAATTTTCAAAGAATGTTGGCAAAACGAAACAAAAATAGAAAATCTGCATAAAGAACTCATTCAAACCGTGCACCGAGACCCGACTACAGATTCTTAAAAATAATCCGACTTTCCCATCACTAATACTAATTAAAACTGGATTAAGTTGATAATTAAAATTAACATGCTGAATTAAATCGTCAACTTGACGATCAATCTAAGTTATCAGTAGTTGTATTACCTGGATGACAAAAAGCTTGAGATCCAGGGGATCTCCCGTTTCCAGTAACATATCCAAATATGAAAGAAGAGGGGTAGCCATAAATGAAAACTGTCGGCCATTCGCTAATCTGGCTTTATTAAAAAAATCTCCCATTAATTGAACGCTGTTCCTAAATAAGTTTGGATGGGCGCTTTTCAGGTTTACACTTCCTAAAAATTAGCATAGATAATGTTTTAACCAAAACAAATAAGTTTAATATTCTTTAATTACCTTCAAAATTTTCCTGTAGTTTTCTAAGAAACATCAACCTAATATTCTGCTGATGAATTTCTTGTGAAAGAAATGTTCTGGAGGCAATGAGCAGAACCAATTTGGTTGCTAAGTCGCCATCTTCCAAGCACGCGTCATGTATTACCTCAAAGCTTTTTCTGCAATAAATAATGTTTTCAGTTAAATTTAGCTTGAAAATAATATTATTGACTATTATACAAAATTTCAATTCAGTTAATAAATTTCAGTAAACTATTTCACAACATTCTTCAGAAGAAAATAAATCTATTCACACCTCTAAAATATTGGTTGAAGGTTTGGATTTTTTGTAAGTTAAATTATATTGTTAAAAACGACAATGCACGGTGATTCAAATAGGCGTAATTTCTTTCAAATAATTATTGCGGTATGAGAAACTTTTTTGAGCTCAGCTGTGTTTAGCATATGAATGTGTTGTATTTGTGTGTGCACTCATATGTGCATGTGAATGTTTTCTAGTATTCACAGTTTATTAGGAACTATATTATTCGCGTTAAAACATATGCATGTTCGCTGTATATGTATGATACAAGAAGAAAACCAAAAAATTGACAAATTTTAAAGGATCCCTACATTTTCTTAGTTAAAAGAGATACAGAAAAATGTTTCATGCAAAAGTGTCTTTATAATGATTGTTGAATGCAATGCATTTTCAGAATTAGTATACGGGGTCAGCTAAAAAATGTATGGGGCGTAAACTATGTTTTTAATACCTGCCTAATAGGCTGTTGACGGCACGAGAAATGTTGCTATGGTTCCAACTTTAAGAAAAAATATAATTTAAACACTGGAAATGGAGATGCAGCTTAGGAGTTGAAAACGGTTTTCTGCTTTCAATAGCAGAAATCTAGATAATAAAAAAAGCTTTTCTATATAACACTTTTTCACATACCTTTTTAAATTAATAAAAACAATTTAACCATCAAAATGGCGCAGACCTGATTTCTCAGACCTTGCTTATTTTTTTTTTAATTAGATGATTTAATTTAGATGAAAACTTGTTAAAGTATGTACTTTGTAGAATTGGGGGGCAAAGTGGCACTGGATGAGGCGTGGCTTTGTGGGGCAGAGCAGCTGGTGTGGAGCAGCTTTAGAAGTTTTGGGAAGATTTAGGGGGCCTGCGGGTTTGAGGGTGTGATTTTTACCGCTAAGAGCTGAGTTGGGGCTTGTAGGGGAGATTGTTCGGGGGTTTTGGTGGAGCACGAGGTGAAGAGACTGAGCTGGCGGCCTTTTATCAGGCTTGTTAGGGTCTGGACAGCTCATCTTGCTTTGAAACGCGAAGGCGAAGGGCGTTGTTGTCTGTGGATTGGAATTTGGATCGGGATTCGTGCTTGGATTTGGAAGAGGCGGGTATTTTTGGCTTTCCCGACTCTTTCATGACCGCACTTTCCCTCACACTTACAGCTCTGAGGTTGAGAGGCTCCTTTTTAATTGACCCCGTGTGTGGAAACACGTTAAGGGTCGCGATATCGGCTTCAAAAGTTAAAGAAAAATTACTGAAATAAATTTTACATTTGGCACCATCTCCGCCTGTTTAAGAGAGCAATACTCAGGCAAACTGAAAGCATACTACTTTTTCAAGTTAAGCCCAGAGACAAGGGATGATTGCTTGTCTCTGGTTAAGCCCGTGTCCCATGCATCCGTTTATACGATGGTAGGATGATACGAAAGTGTTTCTATTGGTTGGAGATCTGTCAATTCGTAAGACGGCGGACAAATTGACAGATCTTCAACCAATAGAAACACTCGTACCATCGTATCATCGTACAAACGGATGCATAGG
This sequence comes from Dendroctonus ponderosae, assembly GCF_020466585.1. Taxonomy (NCBI): domain Eukaryota; kingdom Metazoa; phylum Arthropoda; class Insecta; order Coleoptera; family Curculionidae; genus Dendroctonus; species Dendroctonus ponderosae. The sequence goes on along the minus strand of NW_026018932.1, from coordinate 3,591 downwards.
ACACGGGTTTTACTTCATCAATTTCAGTTATTTTAAACCGACAATTCGAAATAATATTTTTGTTAAAAGTGGCCCAACACCCAACTCTTCCTGCTTTACCTACTATAACAAATTTCGTATCATTTGCAATTTCCGATATACCCATACTATACGATAAAGTTGAATACATCTGCTCAAAATACGTATCTTTTAAGAACAATTTAGTTTCCCATAAGCAGGATTGCCAGTTTAAAAAGAACCGAGATGTGCTGAAATAAGCAAAAACCAGCTTTAAAGGTCCAGAGAAATTCACCATGTAATTTGATACTCTCTGAATCGCAATGTAAAGTTAATATTTATTGTTTACAAGAATCGACTAACATAACCTGATCGTACCATGTGCATCTAAAAACACATTTTGTGAAACTTTGGTGACTGGAAGTTCAGACAATTGTTAATGAATAAAACTGATATCTCATTATTCTACTTCTAGCACCTTGTTTAATGTTGCGTACGTAATATCTGGGTGAGTTAGGTCAATGTACTTACTCGACATCCATTTCATTTCGACAGTTTTCATTCCAGTGTTCAATGATGTACTTAATCTTCTGATTGAGTTTAATGCCATCATCGTTAATGTTCAATAGTCTGATTTTACTGATCAAGTCATCATACCCGTTGGATGCATCAGAAAAAGTTCGATTATCCTGCATGTTGAAACTTGATGCACTGTTATTCACGGCTGGAGGACTAATGCTGCTGTCCAATCCCGGGTTTTTCGTGTTATGACTGTGAATCTTCAAGTTCAACCATCCTCGTCCTCTACCAACGCCGTTGGACATTTTTTGCATGTGAATCTGGCACACTGGATTAATATCACAAGTATTTTACGGTAAAAAATTAATGTTATTATTTACTGGGGTTCTGAGTATTATTTATTAGCTAGCACTGGGAAATACAGATTTAAGTTCCCAAAATTCGATTTGTAACCCCCGACATTTAGATGATTATTTGTTTCAATAAACGCGCACAATTTTCTTATTAACACCTATGTCCATTTACCACACCATTTACATTGAAAACTGAATACTGTATAGTGAGTAATCTGTGATTGAAAACAAATCCTGTTCAGAGTCGTGTTTTTATAATTATATTGACATGTGACATGTCCATAGATAAAGACTGATGTAAGGACATGTCTTCTAGTCTCAAACTATATGCAGCGTGCCAGCGTTGCCAGACCAAGAACTTCGAAAACGGTAGAATGGATAGAAAAAAACGGTAGATAATTTTATGTGCCAAAGTTTCTGTTTTTCGAATTTTTCAGTCGTTTTCAATGGTGCTTTTGGAAAAAATTGCTTTTTGAACAAAATATTTTATTTAAATAACTTTACAAACAATTAAAATCAAATAACGGAGTTTTACTATTTTGTCGAAACTTGTCAAATGAGAACATAAAGGCAGCATGTCTACCTAAACGGGCACCACGTGAAAAATATCTACAAAGTAAGACTCGATTATTTTATGTTCTTTTTGTCTTGGGTTCCAACCTTTAAGAATAGCGATCATGTAAAATGAAATATAATCATTCCGTTGCACAAGTTTCACCTACCTAAAAAATAAATTCTGACAAAAATATTTTAAAAACATATCAATTTGATGAAAACATGTTTTATTTTTTTAATTTATTTACCAATAATAGCCACCTCGAATTATTTGCCCTTATTTATTCAAATATACCCACGTTCAGATTTAAGCATTGGGAGGAGTTTGAGTCGGGACTATTGACTTACGTCTTACAGAAATTTCTAAGAAAATTCGTAAATTATATTGAAAGTATTTAACGTAAAGATAGGGCGGTAGGACCCACCCTAAAAGCGGTAGATCTACTGTTAAAACGGGAGACCTGGCAAGCCTGCTCTCGTATACTTTAAGGTCAAAGTGAGTGCATCTTGTTCTTCGATTACCATTTTAGTTAAGTCCCTGGGCCCTCTGGCGGCGAGAATATAGCTACACTTTGACTAGGGAAATTTGACACTTATTTTGAATAGATGTCATTGTGGCTTATTTTGTTTAGTTCTATTCAGCTTTTTCAGGCCTATAAACAGATATACATATGGAAATGTGTAAGTAATGTTTTATGTTATAGGCAACCAGGAAGAAGAAGAAATACAAGTACCCATGTATTCGTGATTTTCGCAGTTAATAATGGCGAGTAATGTTTACGCTTTGCAGGGCCCCCATCGGTAGTTGAACTCCTCGCGAATACGAAAAGCTAATTATAAAAAAAACTGTAATTTTTATTTCAGTGTTTGTATCGCTCCTATCAGAGATTAGTAGCCTACTTGTAATTTTTGCTGCTACTCGCGAATTCAAAGGTCCTAACGCCCACTGGCGGTTAAATTATAAACTACACTTAACGGGTAAGGACAGACCCAACACAGATCACAACCATTAAGGCCCGTTTGCACAGTTGAAAATAAGCTTGGCTTTGCCATTAAGCTCAGCGTTAAAATTAAATGGGTTTGCACCACATTATAAACCAGGATTACAGCATTCAAAGCTCGGTTATAAATTAAGCCGTCAACTTTGGTGGCTTATGGTGTTAAGCCGTAAATTCTAACCTTCGTTTTCCTTCCTCATTCATGTGGCGATAGTTAACAAAATTGAAAATTACGATAACAAACAAAAAACAAAAACAATGGATATCAAAACTTGTTTTGACATATTTGAAGACGATCTAGATATATTTGAGATAATCGAATTTGGGTTTCCTAAGACGATATATAACAGAAATTATTCATAAGAGGACTTGGAGGAACTACTAACTTTTAAAAAAATATTTGGATTCTACAAAACCACCACAAATATAAATGAATTGGATTATTTAATTGATATTGGTCAATTGCGAAATAAAACCATAAATAATCTTCAAAATCACCTCAACATTATACTACAACAATTCATTAATTATTTAGAAAATTTGCGTTAAAATTTTAGTCAGTACGAAATAAAATTTCAATACCTATATAAAACTCTTGAAAAAAATCGAAAATACCTAGATAAAATTTCAATACCTATATAAAATAAAAATGCTTGAAAAACAGAGATTAAAATATGAACGTCGGGTTGGAAAACACTCTCAACGCAAGGTTCCTAAATTGTAAAATTTAGGAACCTTGCTTTTTTTTTTTCTTTTTTTTGTTTGCCCGGCGGCTGGAGGAATAAAAATCTTCGCGAAGACACCCAGTGTTCCGAACCCTGGGTAGTGTTGGATTCTTACCAACTAAAAAACCCCCTTTTTGGTACTACGAGTTTTCGGGAGTTAACCTTTAATGCCCGTATGCACCGACAGACTTTAATCGCGATTAAGCCTTAAACAGGTTTAAAAATCGTAAACGGTATGCACCGTCGACTGTTTTGACCTTAAGCGCGTTTAACTTTAATCCGCCAACCTCCGAGGATTAAGTTCCTAAACTAGTTTAACTACATAACATAACGTTTGAAATTGAGGGTTTTGTTATAGATAAAGACGAGGTTTTGTTTTCGTCCTAGCAAATTCTAGTCGGTTCGTGTGTTAACTACTTGGAAAATGGAGTTGGAAGAAGAAAT
>NW_026018931.1:0-7173 GCF_020466585.1 Dendroctonus ponderosae | reverse complement strand
GAAATCCTGATTGATTGCTTTGAATTCCATTCTCAATCAATCGCTAAAGTTTGCTAGAACTAATTTATTGTTGACATCAGCTTTAATTTATTTCATTAAATGCGCATTTTGTCGTTAGTTTTCTGGTGAAATGTTCGCAAATTCAACTTTAAACGCTCATAAACATTTTAGCAAAGATTGCTAAGAAAAGTGCCACATTACTTGAAACAGTGTACATTTTCCACCCCTTTTTATCAAAAGCACCATACGTTTACCTAATTTCCTCTGGAGCCTAAACTTAGGGAAACTCATACAGTTACTGATTGCTTCCTTCGACATGTCTTAGCTGGCATACCACCAGTGTCTGACAATGTTGAATGCCCTGATTAACACGACGATTTTTCTCAAGTTTCCCTCGCTCATTTCCCACCAACTAAACTTAGTCAATTGATCACGGTCGAAATAAAACAACACGCTGTATCTGAGGGTGAGTACACCCTTGACATTACGTGAAATATCGTCTCTGTGCTGATGTTGCGGACATTACTTTTGTTTACGTTTGGGGACCGATGGCTGTTCTGGCCGGGGAAGTTTGTATTTCATTGATTCGTGTTCATGCAATCCGATTATTCTCGAGTTGCCACTATGCGAACGCAAAAAATAAACTGTTTACCATTACATGCATTGTGTTCTCGAATTTCACGGTTTCGATCCATGCAGGTAATAGTGTTTGTTTGAAGTAGTGCGAAATTCGAGCGCGACCACTGATAGCTTTTCAACACTCAAATATTATCTTTTTTGTGAATGGAAATCGACTGAATGTTTCAACGGATTCAGGTTTATCTTTAGTGTATTTACCGAACATTTTCCTTCATTATAACACTTTTATCTTAGTGTCTAACGTGTGTTTCTTTTTCTTGAATTCAAAATTAATTAATTTTCCAATTTAGAGACGATCGCTTAGAAACATTGCAGTTGCACTGTGAGACACTATTTCCAAAAATTTGGAATTTGGCAGCCCAATTTGTTTTTCTCAATAACTACTTTTCACTTAACTTGGAAAAGTGTGGTTCTTTTGTAAAACCTAGAATAGAAGAATTTCGGAAGTTGCACAGTACAGAAAGCTGTCGCTAAATTAGATAAAATTGCATGGCAACCATTTGCACTGTCTGACTACGCAGATTTCACATATAAAACASATTATTTATGGAATGCAACAGTCAAACTAAACAAAAWCATCAGCTTTTACTMAAATTYAGCTCCTTCTAGAGTTYCTTCTGATGATTTTTCTTTCATTTTAAAACCGTACTAACAACAGCCACAGCATAAAGATTATCTGCTGTGCCACAGCAGAGTTTCGAGCTCTTCGCTCACCTCAAGCCCTGAGAAACCTTTAAATCTTCAAGGGCTGCATGTGAGTGAAAATATTAATTAGTTGACAAGTTTCTGGAGTATAGAAATTTCTGGTAATCTTAAGTTTAGAACATTATAGATGATGTCCCGTGAGCACATGGTCAAAAAGGTACTGCGATATTTTTTGTACGAAAAGAGGATGATCGGATCAACTTTTACTAAGAAAAAATGCATAAGTCCTCTGCTAATGGTCAAGGCAAGTGGTCAAAATGACAACCTCCCGATATTTCAAAAAAAGTAATTTTTTGAAGCCCATCAACAGCTGAGGAGCCAGACATTTTTTCTTAGTAAAAGTGCATATAATTTTATTTCTTTATATCTGTATATACTTAAAGTAAGCTAAAATATTTATGAGAAAAGCAGTAACGTTCCACAGATTGATATTGACCACTGAAATAAGCTGATAATAATCACAAAAGTAAATTTTCAATTGGAGCATTTTATAAACAAAAATAATGAGATAAACTGGTCCGATGCGATACAGCGTACAGCTAATTAATAAAATAATTATAGCTATTGCCGTAAATTGTACAAAATTCAATATGAATGCGTATTACAGTTGAAATATCTAACAAGTCCGCATGGCGCAATTCCGTTAATTTATAAATCACATTTCTGAAAAATATGATCTGGCGTAAATTCAATTCGACACTATTGTTTTATAAAATTACATCGGCATTCGGGCAGCGGAACAAATGAGGTATAGGAAAAAAATGTTCAATCAAAATGAATTTCTCTGTGGATTATTTTCTGGAATTAATCGAAATTTCGGTTTGACTGGGATGCGCCCAAATGCATTACAAACATCATGGAACTCTAAATTAGTATGAGATGGGTTTTATATTCTATTATTTATATTTGCTGAAATATTGTGTATAATAGACTCATATGAAAACATTAACATTTAAACTGAACAGATTAAATATCACAATCAACATACATTATTCCACTCACTGTCCTCGTCAAATCAAGGTGGCCACAAAGAATCACCACAATTAGCAGATGGGAAAATCGCACAAAAAGTCCAAAGAGACCGGCAAAAACGTAAACAAATACTGGACAACTCGCGATCGCTTCGCAAAGAACCGACGAAATGCGCCCCGACGCTAAGGGATGCTCGACTATACTGTCCTGATCCTGCGAGAGCTGCCGCTTCCAAGAGCGCCGTTGCTATGTTAAACCCAACTCGGGGATGTTGAAGGAAAACTCAGAGAAAAGCGGAGAAGCCACATTGATGAGAAATTCCTCAGCATCCTGAGAATATGGGACACTTTTTCAGTACAGGGAATCAGTTTGTAACGGTCCTGCTAAAGCACATGGCAATAAATTTAAGTCGCTAATAATAACCAAATGAAATAATATAATGGTCTGAATGGAGATGAACATTTTTAAAGCAATGGCTTAAATTCATCAATTCATCAATTTTTATGTTTCCAGATACTTTTCAATTTGTGAAAGATCAATTTATAACTTTTTTGCTATAAAAGATTTAAAGTCACCTAGGGAATCAACATAATGTTATTAGTTGAGCATAGCAAAAAAGTGTGGAAAACACATCTAAAAATACAGAAACACCAAAAAGGTCTTGAAACACCAAAAAGAGCAGACATTGAATAATACCGAAAACACTTAAGCTACACCCCTCAAGGTTTATGACATTAAAATGTACTAAAAGTTGGGTCGAGCATAAACGTTGCCTAAAGAAAAGTCAGAAAATCGAATAAACAGAGAGATTTAGATTGTCTTCTCTAAAATATAACTTAGGTATTCAATTATTCCCAATTCAAAAGTTTGGGATAAAATATAACAAAACTACAAAGGTGACAAAGTTTATTGCTAGTGAGCGTTCAGACCAGGGCTATGTTTTAATCTGAAATATTTAAAAATAAATTTAAATGTAGGTTGTTATATTCTTATCCTTCCTGGGTCTCAGTAAAAGTGTGAAGTAAAAATTTTGAATATCGTTTATTTCATTACGTTTCGGCGAGACAATAGCGCCATCATCAGATTTAAAATTTACACAAACTACAAATTGTTACAACCTACAAATTTTAGTTTGGGTAAATTTTAAATCTGATGATGGTGCTGTTGTCTCTCCGAAGCGTAATGAAATAAACGATATTCAAAATTTTTACTTCACACTTTGACGGAGACCCAGGAAGGATAAGAATATAATAACAATTGCACGCAGTCAGGAAAATAAATCAAAAGAATTTAAATGTAAATATTAATGAAAGTGGAACAATTTTTAAAGCAGCAAATATTATTACCTTGCGGTTTAGCTAAAAATTATCTGCATGTTAGAACGAAAATTGCAAAATCCAACAAATTCTGCGGATTAAAATATTGACAATAGTGATCAATAAATACGTTTTCTTAAAAAATTGGAAACTTAAATTTTTCAGTCCCACACAGTATTAGGCACAACTAAAACTCCGACCCCGTTTAGTATTTTCTTCAAACCCCATTCCAGGAAAGTTGTAGGCCCTTCCAACATTTATTTAGACCCAAATTAAAATTCATTAACTTCTTTTAGCGTTTAATTCGACCCAGGATATAATTGGGAAAAGTAATAAAGTGGAAGTCAGTCCCGGAACAATTAAAAGAATCAACCCCTTAAGCGAAATTATTGTGGTGAAGCTTTATGGTTAACCCTTATCGTATTTTGTAGACTTTCCGGTTCTCCAGGTCTGAGTAATTCGGATGGAGAAGCGTAGAAACAAAAAAAGGTAATATTAACCACCAAAGTGTTTATGGTAAAATGGGCTTGGCGGACCGAAGTATGCACCGAAAAAGAAGCTACTATTTTGTTCGTGCGGAATTTTTTCAAATGGCCAATTAATTAAAGACCTTCTACTACAAGGGTGTGGAATTTGCAGAAATTGAGTTATTTTTACGACTTCTAAGTGCCTTAATAAATTCGTCCACTTGTGCCTGGAGAATTCTTAACTTATCTCGGAGAAATACGTTAAAAAATATAATTAAGTATAAAATATAAGAGGCATAAAAATTAAATGATAAATGAGCGCATGAACATCGAAATGACAGTGTTCAACAATTTTAAATGGCTTGAAAGATGCAGAAGCTCTACAAGTTGTCAATGAATTGAAGTGAAGGAAATAAATTAAGACACAATAAAATTATCCCGAGAAAACCTTTATAAAAAGAACATCAGTAGAAATGTTTTAAAAAAGCTCAAAGGTGTGCTTATATTTTGCCTGCTTCTATTTTTGTGGTTGACTGAAACATCGAATTAATCCCCACAATTTGCCAATTATACCCGCCGGTAAATAATATAAAAAGTTAAACTAACAACGATCAAACCAAATAACTGCCATAAAGTTCAATTCATCGCATTATCGACTTCCAATCCTATTGGGCAACGCTTAACATCCAAATTTGAAATATGTCAGGTTTGCCTGCCCCAAAAAGCCCCTCTCAATATTTTATTTCTACCTTATAAGACGCGAAAAGCCCTTCCCTTAACCCGAAACACTTCTGACGAACCCCTTCTGAACGGGCTTTTGTCATGGCGAGAGTTCTTGACTCTCCTGTATTGAAAGATTGGAAATTCGCGTTCAATGCAATCAAGAATTATTCCTGATTGCGCGACAGTAGGTGTAAAAACCTTAGTGGAAGAACAGTCAGAATGTTATTATTGACCGCTCGTGTGGAATACATTGCGGATATTTGTCGACAATATATTATAAGTTTTAAACCAAATTTCATGTTAAATATTTAAAGTCATCTAGGGGCAAATCAAAATTGCAACATGTATCTTATGCGAGCCCTACAAAAAATTACTTCACAAATTTTCGACTTAACTGAGATACTCTGAGAATTACAGAAAAATCAATCAATCATCAATCAAAATCAGACCCATGTTGTAATAAAATGACTTCATTTTGCTCTAAAAAATATCCTCTAGAGTTTTGTCCCAACAACTCTAAAACAGCTTGAACAGTGTACAATAACTATAATTTAATTGTTATACTTTGAATGTTGAATTTACTTTTCTTTAATAGCCTCAGTTGATTTAGCACCATTCCTACATTTTTAATATCCATTAAAAGCAGCTCGTCTATGACAAGAAACGTAAAATATTACTATATGTGCTGTCTTCCAGATAACCCCAATGCCAACAAAAAACAGCTAAACATGTAATTTAGCGATCAATAGCTATTAGATCCCCCAAAAGAAACATCGAAGAAATTCGTTTCCAATAAAAACACAAAACTAAATGAACTAAATCAGTCTTTTCTTGCTTGTTTCGGGAGCAAATTAATTAATCGATGCAAGTTAACTACTTAGTTCGACTACTACAAAAAGCAAATTTACCACGCTCGCATTAAAACCACTTAGGTTTATTTTCCTAAATTCAGGGTGGTCAGCAAATTAGTTAAGTGCCTCTTTATTTCTTACGTGATTTCTCTTTGCACGCAAATGGGTTTACCTGAACAATCAATTGGAGTTTTGCATTTGAACCAGCAGTTTAACATGAATGTTTACTCAGTTTTTTCTTTTTATTAATGCATTGTGTGATTATGTCTTAGAGAGTGTGGACGTTATCAAGTTTCCCATCAAAGCCCATGTTTATGGTGGACATAAAAACGATCAGAGTAAATCGAAATGTTTACAAAATAGCAATTTATTTTAAGGCCAACTGAATGCAAAGAAAGCCACTATTGATTTAAAATATTATATTGTAAATTAGTGCGACCTCTAACCCCGTTTGCATATCAAGTAACATTCCCAAACAGTGTCACCCCTTAAACACTCCTTTGTCATTTCGGTATTGTGTTAAGCTTTTGAAAATTTCAATAAGCTGTCGATGGGACATCGGCGAACGAAAAAATTGACAAAGAAAAATTATTTCCTTAATGAGGGCTGTCGGAAGTGTTCGACAAATTGCTTGGGGACGCTGAAGTTACGGCCGACTAATTTGTTGTACCGTTTTATAAATGCGCTTTCCGTGGCGCCTCATGAATGTAAATAATTTATTATACAAATCATTAACTCGAAAATCACACTGTTTACTTTAAATTGATGCAATACTTATAGCGCTCGCATAGAATAAATGCGCCATGAAATTAGAATATTCTGTTCTTCATACCTAAAACAAATCTAAATTTTATTTAAATTTCAAATATATTTTCTGGGTAAAGTACATTTTATTTGTACTCATTTGTTCGGTAAGTAGTCAAATTAGCGTTACGAGAGTTACATAAGCGGCAAAGTTTGACAAAAATAGATGTTGATTTTACGAATCGAAAAAGACGTTGTTCAGTTCCATAGAACGGTGGCCCACACAAAATTTCTAGGAAATATTCATAAATTAGGCATCTTCAAAAGGAAAGATTCAACAGTCCATTTTCAAATATCCCTATTTGTGTATAATTGTAAATTTGCTTTGATGCGCGTACTAAAAAGCTTTTAAACAGCCGTTAGCAAAAGTTTTGCAAAACTAGTCGTTTCTAATAACGCTCTAAATCTTCAAAATTGGAATTAATTGAATTTTGAGTAGTGAGCTGAATTAGAAATGTTACTGCGAGAACAATTGGACAGCGAATGAAGGGACGGACAAAAATAATTCTAAAAATAGAAGAACAATTTAAAACCGACATTTAATAGTTGGAAAACAAATGAGAAAGCGCTTATAAACGAAAAAAGTACAGTTCACAAGGCGTTCACAAAAAGTACATGGACATTAGAATAAGCTCTTTGAAGAAGAAGGGGAATGGGACGAAAAAATCTTAGAAGAGAAAGGCAAGGAGTAACAAT
>NW_026018930.1:0-7827 GCF_020466585.1 Dendroctonus ponderosae | reverse complement strand
ATTTTTAAAACTTGGTCATTTTATTCAATTAGTGACGAGAGAATTAAAAATCCCAGTTTTCAATCAAATTATCAACATGACTTGTTGCTTTCAGTGAACAATTCATGATATACCGGCTATCCTATCTATGGTACACGCTTATGGGGACCTTGGTGGCTATTATAGTGGGCGTGACAATAAGTTTTTTTTCCAAACCCAACGATCCTAGAGATGTAGACCCAAAATTATTGGCCCCGTTCCTGAGGCGATGGATCAAACCTAGAAAATATCCAAACGAAACAATGGGCGATGAAATAATTTACGCTTACACGCCTACAACGGTAAGTATTTTTAAATCTCTCACATTTGTGATATTTTCTAATTGTTTTGGACTGTAAAACCTTTCAGCTTGCAATCTCAATATAAGCACGGTTTAGTTTACATTTGACTTGGAAGGCTAAACATAATTTTTGAGCCTCTTTTGAAACTTTGATTTTGGATATTTAATTTTAAAGTTTGTATGAATTTTAACAGAAAATCTTGCTGCCAAATGTACATATTAATATAGAGCCACGTTCGATTTGGTCAATATTTTCTTCATAATTGAAAACCCAATATTACGACTGCTAAATTAACCTTAAATAATTTTTAGGGACAACTAGAAAATAGAAATGGCGTGAAAAATGGGAATACCTTTGTTTCGGAGCCGTAAAATATTGTCACATAACATGTATTTTTTCATAAATATATTTTAATGACTTAAAAGGAGGCAACTTTATTGTTTTTAAACAGCAAAACCGATCAATCCCAATGAAACATTTTTAGAATTAATAGAATCCTACTGTAAGTATGATATCTTTTTCTGATTTGTTCCTTTATGGGGTGTTTTTAAATAGTGCTCCTATTTTAGCTGTTTTCTCTTAAAGTAGTGTCAGTCCATTTTGACAAAAAAAAATAGTTAACGATAAAAATTAATACACTTTACTATCAACTTTTCATTTAAAAACTTTTCCCAAAGTGTGTTGAATTGTTTACCTATATCATTACAAATTTTCGCAGTTAATGAAGTTACAAATAATAAATAATTACTTTGAAAATGTTGTAAGAGTGTAAATAACTGAACTAAAGTCTTCCTATTTGGTTAGTTTTCATTTTTTTATTGTTGCGCTATTTAATAAACATTTTATAAAAAGAAATTGGTTTGTGTCAATTAATATCCCGATCTTAATATTTTGTAAATGTAAAATTTTTGCTTTCTGCTGACTTTCAAAGTGGAGCAAGTTCTTTCGATGTTATTAAAATTATAAATTTTTGTTAATCACAATTTGAAAAAGGTTACATTATTAATTGAGATCAATTTAATATTTAAAAATACAAAATTACAAATGAGTGTAATAATGTATGTATGTATCCATATTTTTTTAATTATTCAAATGCAAAACACCACTTACAAGGAAAACGGCTCATATGAAACATTATTCTACATATATTTTTAGTTTTCATGCAAAGAACAGTAATCCGAAATTACTGCGGATTTTCAAAAACGCTGTTAGTTTCGGGTTCATTGTTAGAGAACGAGGTGAGTAATGAAGTTCTAGTTGTCATCTAGGGATAGAGCCTTAAACTGCGTATTTCTTATATGAGACATCAGTTGTGAAAAATTTCCACTTCTTACTAAAAGTAAATTTCCTCATTCATCATTCACTTTACGAAATTCAAACTAAAGTTCAGAATTTGAAAGCGTTTTTAACAATCTGGCAAAAGAGGATGCCAGAGCTCGTGTGAAGATCAAGTTAATTATTCCATCGCTTTCAATGATGCGAGTTCAGGAAAACATTCATAAATCCTGATCTTACGTGAAGTTTTTTTAACTTTTTTACCATCATATTCCTCAAAACAGAACATTTTCACTTTCAGCTCAAATTATTTTTTTCCCAAAAAGTATAATTTGATAATTCTTCTAACATGTTTTAAATTTGTTGTTGCTAGGTATATATCACACTGTCGCTATTAAATGTATGAACGCAAGAAATAAAGAAAAAAATCTTTTTAATTTCATCATTCGCTAACTTCCAAGTTACTTCCGGTGATATTTCTTTCCACATTCTGCAAGGTGAGGGTTTCCTTCCTTCTACTATTAACTTAGTTCTCGTATTAATTGGAAAATGTAGTCAGCTTTGGGTAGTATTTCCCAATGAGTATCAACATTATTGTGTATTTAAATTCAGTTTAATTTCAGCTCATTTTGAGCCATTTTCTTGAAAAAAAAAACACATAAAAGATATGAATTGCATAAAGACAAATATGTTTATAATCCAGATAACTAAGTATAATTAGAGGCTCTAAAGTAAAAGGAGATGTGATTTGGAAAGAAAATAAATAAAATGTATTAATTCCTTTTCTCTTTTATTTATAATTAGGTGATAAATTTATTCTCAATCGCCTTTTTTATAAATGCTGTTATAGTAATCTTTTTTGGATTGAAAAATGATGATTAACTATCCAAACTATGTGCATAAAATATATTGATATCCATAACATCTATTTGAAAGTGAAAGAAAACTATATACTTAAGTGATTTTTTATTCTGTTATTTATTTCTATGATTTTTTTGTAATTTTTGAATCTTTTTCAATACCGAGAAGCTTTTCTGCTACTCCCATAAAATAGACTCCTTGTACAATGGCATATAAGGGCGCAATAACAATAATTCGGCATGCTCCACCTTTGAAAAACGCTGTAATGCCTTCATTTTTCAGGATATCTCTACAAAAAATCGTCAATTACAATTATGTGCTAACTAATATGTGTACAGATTAGGAACCAAACTAAAATTAGTGTTTTTTCCATTTTAGTCCTTTTACTTTTAGATTTCTATTAATTTAGAACGAAAAATCTGTTCTTAAGAACATTGTTTAAACAGTAAAGTAAAAGCCAATTAAACCATAATTAAACAGTATTTTGATGATAAACGTACACAGAATTATACACATGGGATAAAACAGGTAAATATATATGTGTTCCATAATAATTGCTAAATAGAAAAATGCTAAGATAACTCGCAGCAATTAGGCGCTACCAAGGAAAATTAATTAAGGGTAGTAAAAGCGATGAATTAAAAGAACTGTAGTGAATTCGCCCTTTTAATGGTTTAATTTATTTAGTAAAACTCAAAACTCACTATATTATATTTGCGATTAAGTGAGAAGATTAATTTAGCAGAAGATTTAAAATGATAAATTTAGGGTAATTTATGTTGTTTTATTCTCAATTTGGTAATCGGGAATTCAGTTTATAAACTCTAGACGTTTGCTAAATTTCATTTATATTTTCAGAATAAATTGTTTTCAAATAAATACATCAAAATAAAAACTTAGAGGGCGTTATGTTAAGAGCGCCGAGATCAAAAAGACTGATATAGAATACCTAGAAGATATGATACTGATAAAAAGCCCTAAAAGATAAATCGCAGAAAACTAGGTATCGACTTAGATTAATCACTGATGATTCGAAAACTGATCTTCTAAACTGATAGCTGTATATATTTATCGTTGTGGGTATTGTGGTGGTAAATATGTTTGCCAAAMTGTTCGATTGCAGTCAAATAATCGTTACTGACCTAAATGCATCCCAAACACCGCTATATGTTTTATCGCCTTGGGCAGATTTAGTGACTGATTGTATTCGAGTTTTCATAACGTCGAAAGGAGTCATTATGAAAGCACTGGTCGCACCTGCAGCCAATCCACCCAAGAAAGACCAATAAAATTTTGCATCTCCTAGAAAAATAAAAATTATTTCACATGGAATTCTTGAAATCATTAACTGATCAAGATTTAAGAATTGATTGGAAAAAGATTCATCCGAATATTTTTTTCTTTGTTAGATCTGTTGTCATTTTTAATCCATTTTTCTTAGAACTAAACGATAGGCCGATGGCGATTCTTGAAACCACACGCACTGATGCAAAATCCGGAACTTTATGTTGAGATTTTCAGCGCTCTAGAACTTAATTTCTCACAGTTTAAAGTTTAAGGTTTTTAAGTTTTCAGTTTTCTCTCAGATCTAAGTTTAAGTATTAAGCTTTGCAACATTTTTCTCCGTGGAACCGTAAACCTGTGGCACACTGAATGTTGTCTTTAATTTAAAAATAAGTCTGAAAGTTTAGATCTCACACGTCTATATGTAGTTTTCATTTTATCTGTTTAGCTAAACATTGAATAATATGATACAAAATCAATAGGATTTTTATCATAAAATATTGTTAACATAATGGGGTATATGTTTTACCTGATTCATTCGCTTTTCTCGGCCCTAAAGAATCGATTTTAGCGAACAATGGAAAATACACCATGCAGAAAGGTATATCTCGAGCCCAGGTTGCAACCAGGCCTTTATAAAGCCCTCTTATACCTTTGTTCTTAATTATATCTGTGGTGATTTTAGTGGCTGATATCGTTGGAATCATGCTTTTGCCTCCTGTTGGATCTAAAAGAACGAAGCTACAGATGGAGGATGAAGAATTACTTTCTAAACTTTACATTTAAATTTTTCAACATTTATTGGGCAAATCCAATATCAAGCCCAAAACGAAACCTTTTTCATTTTCTGATCATTCAGACGACTTTCAGATAAGGAAAAGAGTAAGTAACAAATAGGTAACATTTATACAATTTCGTATTTTTCCCTACCAATTTTCCCTTCTATTGCTGCAACTCGGCCAGCATCTTGCAGCTGGATTTTTAAAAGTTCCATTGGAGTCGTAACAAAGACATGGACTACACCGGTTAAGGCACCCGCTAATCCCTGCCGAAATCCAGATATTTTGCTAGAAAAGTACAAAATTTCAGTTTTTTCATTATCCGCATCTTCATTCAAACTTACTTGTTTTCGTCTTTCAAGTGGAATCTGAAATAATCATTAGCAGCTAGCTTGACAGCCTTTTCAGGCGTTACTAAGAGTATTAAAACTCCAGCACCTCTGTACATTCCTCGTAAACCTTCGCTTACATATATTTTTGAAAAAGCGTCAAATCTGTTAAAATATTTCGACGAATTTAAAAATGCTCAATTATAGTTCACCGAAGAAGCTCTTAATATCAATCAGTTGAAACCATCTGAGAGTAGCGATATGGACAGTTTACAAGCCTAACAAACCGCTCAAAGTAAGTAAGATAAATGAAATGAAACTACATATTATTATGCACTTAGGCAAAAATAAACAAACAAGAACAAAACCGACGTAAAATTTGAGAGTGGAAAACTACGTGGAATTGGGCTTGTTCTTAAAAATCTGTTTTTCTTACATACTGTTATACAGTTTTCTTCCGCCCGGTCCCACGGTTTGCTTTTGAAGCCGAGTTTTTACCAAGTCCAAAGGAAAAGTGCATGCAACTCCCACGATTCCTGCTATGCCTCCATTTAAAATTTTAGGAAGCAACCTAAAAGTATTTGAATTTTATTTTTTATAATTATGTAATTTTACTTCCTAACTTTGTCTTTCGAATTAGTATTAAGTACTCAGTGTGACACTTAGAGATACTATTTTTATTCGAGTTTAAATCAAATTATGTCGCTTTTTATGTTTCCTATTTATTAAAAATTATATATACTTACGTGAATTTTGTTTGATTCTCTGCCATTGTTCAGTTAAACAAAGGAGCTGCCAGAACTGAAAAATTAAGTGTCCTCAAATCAAATCTGAGCAACAAAATTGTCGAGGATTATCGTGTATGAAAAATAAAATCGGCAATAAAAGCAATAAAAATGCAATTTTGGATTAAATAAATAACAACATCAATTGATAGCCTGATTAGTTGGGTTACTATCAGAGATTCTATTGAAAACTAATCTGGGTAACAGAAAATTGCAAACTGAAGAGCTTGTAAACATGTATGAGTATATTAGGAAATGCATTAATTTGTAGGCTTACCTCACATGTACAAAATAGTTTTTTATTGAGTAAATTTATTTGTAGGGCTCTGTTTTCTCGGTTTTCACTTGTAGGACAGCAGCCAAGAAAAATTTTAGAATGAAAATCTAATAAATTTGTACAAAATGTATTTCAACTGTACTTACTCAGAATGCATATCACGAAACTTCCATTAATCTCCACTAAAATCCTTTAAAAATAAATAAATTATTAGGATCATTAAGGAAATTTCAAATCTGACAATTAGTCAATGTCTTTGCATTACCTGTAAGAACGTGAACTTCGAGAAAAGCCATTAATATTAATTACCACTTGGTTCTATGGAAATGTTTAAAACCGGCTTTTAATTGTCACAGGTACTTTTTCAGCGCTATTTCTACGTAACGTTTCGATTGTATCTGCGACAATCATCCACAGACGCTGTGCAGAAGAGCGCAAACTATTAGCGCATTCTTTTAGCACGTTTGTAAGTGGTAATGATGAAATCGTTTCCTTGTAACGATTTATTTTCCCTTAATACTCTTAAGTTTAGAGTAGATTTAAATACATATGTAATTAAATGTTTTCAACATACTCAATCTAAATATACACTTTTTTTGTTTTTTTATCATGCTAATTATTATTAATTATTTAGTTATATTGTATTTTAATTTGCCTTTTTCAGTTTTTCATGAATTGATCACGTTTACATCGCCCTCTTTTAACCCACAGTGAAGTTGCGGTGGGCGTCGCAGTTGAAAACTATTCGAGACAACATATCGACATGTTCTCATGTTCTTGGCACAATCCGGACCAACGAAAATATCTGGCCCCATTCATGTTCGTCTCTGTTCCTCTTGCAAATCAAATAACCGGCTCTGGTCGGTCAATTTAGCTGACCAGGACCGGTGTTAAAGATTCAGATGAAGAATATTACTTTGGAAACCAAAAAAAATTTAGATTAACATATTTTTTCTCGTGCCACCAATCGAGCAAATGGAGTTAGATCAAGAAAACGGAGTGGAAACATGTTTGCGTTATTTTCATTCATTATCTTTGATGTTTTAGTGGATTCCTAAGTATTTTTGGGTGAAATCGGTCATTTTTATAGTAGCAGGTACCTATAATCTATAGTCTAGTTAAATTCTGAAAACCGGAAAGAAAAATGAAAACGAGCAGAACTTTTAAAAATGTGGGAATGAGACTGCTTGATGGTTTTTTATGTACAGAAAGCAACAATATTAATAACGTCTAAGTATCATGTTGAATTATTCTACTTATTAAGTATGTTTTAATTTTACTTACTGGCAGGTTCAGTCAATGCGATTCTAAAATTGAAATAAACCATTGCTAAATTGAATATAAATCTTCTTCAATCGAATTGATTCCATTCTTATTTTTTCCAACATACTTGTAGCTCACAACCGAAGACGATTCAACCATTTGAAAGCCAATTAAGATGCTATGTTTGAAGCCACTTTTTCTCATTACTTTTATGATTGAACTTGACCCACGCAGCTTCCGTTCAAAAATGCCTTATTGTTGACTTGTTGTGGTGTTGAAGGTGGTGTTCATATTAAAGTAAAACTAAGCCAATTAAGAGGTTTCTAATAAAGTTGGGTTCTGAACAATCTGTATTTCTGCTTTAGGTCGTATAGAAGTTGCTAGAAAAGTGTGCAAAATGCATCAGTTTCAAATATCTACGCAAAATTCTTTGGATATCCCTATATATTTTGTGATAGAATTATGTATATAGTTGCTGTAAGCCAGAACAATTCAGAACCGATTGAAACATAAAGAACAGAGAGATTTGTGACTGCACTTAATGAAGTTAACTGAAATGTTGTGGAAACTGCTTGAATTTATTTAGCAAATCTACAAAAGTAAAGTTCATTATCAATTCTATCAATAAAAAGCGCTAATAAAGTTGAAGTGCGG
>NW_026018929.1:0-7790 GCF_020466585.1 Dendroctonus ponderosae | reverse complement strand
TATGTTTCTCTGGTCTACTTCAGATTTTAGGTAGGTAATCATGTATGACTTAAATCAAATGAACATGAAGCAACACAATTAAAATAATTGTGTAAATTTTTTACCTACTCGTTTAATTTGATCTGAAAGTCCTGGAATAAATGGAATGAAACGGTTCGTAATAGGTTTATTTTGATTTTGTTTTGTTCGTGGGAATTCAATTTAAACAATGAGATTAAGTCAAAATCACATAACTGACAATTTGCACAGACGAATTATCAGAGCGAATTTTCATAGACTGTATTATCCTACTGTTGTTACACAATTTATTAACATACTCTTTTTTAGGTTCTTTTGATAACGATAGCAGAAAATAGCTATCGAAACGTCAAGGCAATTTTCCAAATTAATTTCTTTACTGATTGGAATTTTCTCTTACAGCTTGAGCCTAAGTGTGTCGCAGGATACCCTCTAGGTGATAGTTCTTGATAAATAATTCGTTCCTATTGCGAAATAGGAGCACTATTTATCAATCTGTAATAAAAGACGTGACGAAGTTCTGTCTTTTTTAAAGACAAAAATTTTTGAGGCAAAATACCCAAAAAGAAGTTGGTAAAAAAATGAATCCGCCTCAATATAGAACTTATCTATAACAAACTTTGTTCATTTCAGTATGATTCATCTTAGTACGTATTATTTAAAGCTTTTCATTTTTTTACCTCTTAACGTTTTACTTTTCCTGAATTTGGGGCCTCAGTGGCCCCTCATATATTTTACTACGCCACTTTCCCATCAGAAGCGAAGCCGTAAAAAATCGGGAGTGGTGCGTTTAATTACCATTTATTGCAAATATGAAATGTGCACTTGGGTGCTAAACAATCGAGTAAAAAATATTAAATGTACGTAGGGAACAACTTAAAATAATACTTGCTGAGCATACCATGCAGGAATATTTCAACCCGTGCTTTGCCCTATATTCGGGCACTTGTTCGATATTTTGTTACCCGAAGAATGCTAAGATGACGTATTTGTTTCGGGTTGGAAGAACTGTGTGCGATAAGGTACCATGATGGATTACCTACCTAAAATAGCGAATAAAGGCGAAATACCCCCCGCGCTAGTTCATTGGTTCCAGTTCAGTACTTTGGGGTTGAGTATTTCCATTATTGGTCACACCGAGATTCTGCATTTGGATGCCATCCGGGGCATCCCCACTTTGGCACATACACAAGTAAACAGTATCCAACACCATCTGAAATGGGCAGGTTTGTGGCATGGTTGCCTGAAGAATCGTTCAACTCTTACCTCATACAGTGAGAGCACGCAATGTGCGACAAAGAAAGCGAAGATGCAAACTAGCAGAGTGGGGGCTGCGTAGAAACTCAGCTGCGGATTCCTTCTGAATAGAGCCAAGCCCACAACGCCCGTCACGGCAGTTACAAAGCATTTGCCTAGGAAGAGGATGAAGTCGCCCAGACTGTTAATAGTCGCCACTTGGAGTGCGTGAGACGTTAACACTTCAAAGGCCTTGAAAGGTTCAGAACTGTAGGTGGCATAGAACGTAATTTAAGAACAGCAACGACCTACCGTTCCTGCTGCTTTGCAGAAATTGGAGCCATCAATGGCAATGACGGTGTACGCATTGTGATTCAAATACCTAATAAATTTCTCCAAGCAGTAGAAGCAACAAATGCAACATTTCAAGCCGCAAGAGGCACATTCGTTGCCTTTTTCCTTATTTCTTGTGAACCTGAAAAGTCAATGGATTTTATAGCAACAGCGGAGTAACCGCGCTCTAACCGTTCATGCAGATACATCAGAAGCAGCCTTGGTATTTTAAAGATGGTGATGATCAACGATCCCAAAGCCACCGATCCTAAATGGTACTTGATGAGCTTGCCGATCGAGTAGCACACATGATCGTTACTCTTATATTTGTGCCGATAGAACCAATGGGCCACCGCCCCAGCTATCACCATCTGTTGGCATGCCATGATGAACTCGGACGTCCAGATTAGTCCGATAAAGTAAACCCACCACATCCCCTTTATCCAGCCGGCATCCACGTATTCGACTACTTTCAGATCTAGAAAAGCGATTAGCAGAGCCTGTTTGGCGACAAACTTTAGCAGCACCTACTGGTTAGCTTCTCCACAAAGGATATGTTTCTTTCATTCGAGTTGGCCGGCGGTGGCGTAAAGGGCCCCGAGCCAATCGATCCTTTTCCATCAACACGAACCCCAGAAATCACTTCTGTTCCCGGGTAGCTTGCCGTAGCCAAACACAGCTACATATATATCAAATACTGATTTGGGATGAAAATTAGGGATTATTTGAAATACTTACCACTACAAATATCCAAAACATAAAAAACATTGCAAGAAAAAAGAAAGTTAACAGTGGTTGGAAGAACAGGCCGGGCAGATGCATGAGGCACTTGGACGTCTCTTTGAATAAATTGGCCAAAAAATCAACTTGTTTCCTCATGAATAAGACGATCAACAGAATGACCACCTACAACAACAAACTTGCCAATGATCAGCTGAATGCCAATGTGACTTCAACAAGCACTTACTGTTATAACAGTAGCTACAATAGCATACCAGAAAAAGGCGGTTTCATTGCGTACAGATTCCACTAAAAGGCTGTACTTTTCCAATTGCTCAGTCCGATCCAAACCCCTTTTAATATCAAAGTATGTGTACCATAAATAGGCTGTGCCTCCTATACTAGCAATACTGAATCCAATCATAATGAAATAGGAAATGATGTGCGCCAAACAGTGCAGAATTGTGATGGTCAATAATGAAATCACTAGAATTAATGTAAAAAACTATATGCCTACCACAACTCAAAAGCTTCACACTTACCCAAAGACAATACTGCAAGCCCTAGGATTTCCTGCCAAGTGTGGTACAGGTCCCTTAAAATCTGCTCTAAAGTGTCCCAGCCATTGAGCAAATCATAGAAATTGCTCAGAATAGCTTCTGCTACTTCCTTCACATGTTTGGGCACACATCGACTTAAAACGGGTTTCCTGACGAGAAAAACAAACTGAATTAAGTAATCTTCGAAAAGTAATATACGAACCCTTCAAACACTGGAAGGGTAGGGCAGGGCCCTAAAGGAGCAGACAATAGTTTTTGGTCAATCTTATTGCTCTTCAGGTCCTCATAGTTGAAGTTGTAAATGCAGACATCAACGCCTGCACGGTGGTAGTTGTAAATATCAGTAACGGAGTCCATTGTCTTATTAGGGCATTCCTTGACGCATATCTTAAGGGACTCTCCCAAGTTTTTTATGTCGTAGAATAGAAGGTATGGCTTGTCCGAGGTGTCCTGTCCCGAGAGTGATACATTTCCCATGACCCGATTGTGCCTGGTTCCACAAGTATTTCCAAATGAGTCATAGCCATTAATAATTCTGATCGGATTGCCATAGACGAAAGAGAACGCAGCAATTATCACCTACAAAATAAAAGTGGCCCAATTAGAATATTTGGGGCAAAGACACTTGTAGTTTTACCATCAAAAACCAGAACAAAATATAGAGAATTAACCATAGAACATCTGTGCATGTTCTCTCTTCTGTCTCTTCAGATTCCTTCTCCTTCGAGTCTGCACAGCCCATGTTTACAAACAAATACAATTGAACGGATAACAGACGGATAAAACTCTGTTTGCTTACATCAAATTAGTGTCATTTTTGACATAACTGAGATTAATTGACATAGTCGATAATCCAGGAATCTGCTGTAAAAATGGCGGTCTTACGAAAGAGTACAGAGAGGGAGAATAGATTGGCCCATACATAGTAACTGGCTCCTTGCTTAAAAGTTACATTAATCAAAACAAACTTCTATTTATCTCGTCTTTATCCATGGTCGTCTGTTCCATCTCGGAGCAGCTAAACAAATGAAGAGTCCAACGTTGCCATTTACCACGACTGGTCATTTCTAATCTAACGCCACGTTTATTCGTTGGCAGGTTTGACCAGGAAAAAACTACTTTTATTCCTAGACCCCAAATTTAAAATGCCGCCTTTGTGTGTGACTAGCGGAAAAGTATTTTTAACTCATACTAATCGTAATAGGCACAAAAAAGTATTGTATTTTTAACAAACCAATTAAAAAAAAACAGAAAAAAAAACGCTTACTAACCCAAACAAACCCAACCCTTCGCTTCTTCAATACTTGAAGTTTTTTGAGAGTTCACTATCTTTAGCCGACGATTTCTTCCTCAATTTTGATCCAAATACTTGCACGGCTAATCTTGAATGAACAGTTTTTTTCAGTTCAACATTCGGTGGTTTCCCTATTGAGCCCATCTACAGTCAAAAGGATAAACGAGCCATTAAAGCAAAAACAATTTATTATTCATACTATCGAGCAAGTAGTCATTTGGCAGGTACAAAGCCTTTCAGTGAGAAGGCGTGACTTTCCAACATGCTAGAAAGCAGGTCCTTTTTGTGGCTCTGGTCGTCATACTTGGAGCCAACTGCCCACAGAGTGTCCAGATCGTATTGGGCTCTGGCTGATTTCGAGAAAATGTGTAACGCGATATTGTCCATGTCCATGGCCATCCAGTCGGACGAGTTTTTTCCTTCCAACGTGGGCATGATGTCAGTTTGAAGCTTCTTTTGCTTGTATATTTGCTTAACAAATTGCGTGAGGGCATTCATATGCCTTTGCGACTTGCTTGATGCCACCACTATGTAGTCGACGTAACCGATTTCCTTTGGCACACTGGCCACGAATATATCTTCGGCCTGCTGATGCTTTAACGTCTCCACTAAGTCTTCTATGTCGAACACCCCATCTACGCCCCGACTGAGGTTCAAATCTCCAAATTTATTGGACTCTTCCTCCTGTTCTTCCAGCAGTTGGGCATATTTCTTCAGTCTTTCTTTGTATACATCAATTATAATCTCGGTTTCCTGTTCTTCTTGTCCGGAAATCGGATCGTCCTTGATACCGGTTGAATAGCGACAAGCTACTGCCGTGGGTTTTATTATCGATCTCACCAACTGGGTCCAAGTTCTACTTAAGTTGCAGCTGAACATATTTTGCCCAAGAAAAGAGAATAATTACACTTTGGGGCCTCCTTTCGCAGGTTAGTATCACCATGACTCACAGGTTAGGTCCCAAATCGCAGAGGTTACTCTGTGATCTTTGGGCAAATATTAATATCACGCGGCAACAGCGCACGGCGTCCCGATCAGTTAATAAGGAGCGGCTCGCAACGATATAAACAAACAAAATTAAATTTAAATAACCATGTTAACTTAGCAGCAGACTTTTAATAAAATTGAAATTTTCAGACCGTAAAGTTTGCACGGAAGTTCTTATTTCGCTAGAAATATAGAAATTTCTTTTCTAACGTTGGACTGGACTGGACACATTCAAGTCAAAACGTGGTCAGAAATAAACCAAACCTCTTCACTTTTTAAGATTTGACACTTGACACGATACCTGACATAACATTAGATACTGGCAACGTTGTATTGCAGGGGGGCAACCAATAGACGTTCGTATCAACAAATAAACATTAACCTGCAATTGTACTTTGATAAATAAATAACAAAGCTAAAGAATACCAGCGCCCAATAGAACAATGTCTGCCAGTTCTTCAGTATCATCGTCTCCCTATCATGAAAAATACCACTTCAAAAACCAATACGAGGACTACTCAGAGGATAAGGCAAAGCCCTACATAGACAACAACGCTGTAAGCCCAATCAGCCGCTTCGCTGTGGCTTTATTACCCACATACTTGTTACTTTAGGTGAGCACAACAAATAGAATAACTGCGAAGCTAGCGGCCAAATGGGGCTCGATGTTGGACGAGCTGAAGGATTGGACGTCAACCGACTACTCAGTTTATACGGGAACTGCCGGTGTGGGGCTGCTGTTTTTCAGAAAGAACCCCAATGATACCCGGAATTTGAGAGTATGTTTGGTGTACGTGTTTATCTCTCCTCTAATTAAGTAATTTTTTCCAGAATATACGGAAACAGTACTTGCAATTGGAGCAGCTGAAAAACAAACGCGTAACGTTTCTATGTGGGGATTGTGGGCCTTTGGCCCTTGGGGCCATTGTTTCCTATAAACTAGACGATCAAAAGATCTACAACTTCTGCATTAGGAAGTAAGTGGTTTCGTTAGCACCGACTCCAATTGGAAAAAACACGTTTTCCTTTCTAGGCTCACTGCCTTTATAAAAGTGGTAAAAAACTCCAGCTCGGACTTGCCCAACGAATATTTGTATGGACGAGCAGGATTTCTCTACGCCCTTCTGTTCGTTAATCGACACGTTTCCCCTGCCCCATTTTCTGATGCCGCAATCACAAGTGTACGCGTATTTCCATGCCCATTTCATGAATTTACCTGCTATTGTTTGCAGATCGTGTCGGCCATGCTGCATTCGGGCGAAAAACTGGCAAAGCATTTGAAGATTGAAAAAGAATGCCCGTTGATGTTCCAGTGGCATGATTCCCAGTATTTGGGCGCAGCCCATGGAGTATCCGGCATTATCTACCTCCTTCTGCAAGCGCGAAAGTACCTCACTGAAGCGGAGTTGACCAACCTCATCAAGCCCACTATTTCTTTCCTATCCACGTTGAGGTAGTCAAACAGGGCGCAATTAACGACAATACAGCTGCCCATTCCAGGTTTCCCACCGGGAATTTTCCCTCCTCGCTCGGCCCTGGTAAGCAGGACAAATACGTTCAATGGTGCCACGGCGCTCCAGGATTCCTATACATGTACTGTGAAGCTTACAGGGTAAATATCACGAGTATATATCCTCCCAATTTATTGTGTATGTATTTACAGTCGCCAGATTACTTTATTTTGCCGTCTTCAAATACAGATAAAAAAATAAGCTGGCAAAGCCCTGTCCTAACATTGCAGTTTCAGACATTTGGCGACAAACACTATATCTATGCGGCGGAAAAATGTGCGGATGTTATTTGGTTCAGAGGCATCTTGAAGAAGGGCTACAGTCTGTGTCATGGTGTGGCCGGGAACGCCTACTGTTTCCTGGAAATGTTCCAGACAACAAAGGTAAGCGCTTTCCGTCACTCTTGCAGCCTAAATTCATCTTTTATGGCTCTCAGGATGAACGGCATCTGTATCGCGCAATCAAATTTGCCGAATATTGCTTAGACTATACAAAACAGCGCGAGGAATGCACCCCTGATCGTCCAATGTCGTTGTACGAAGGCATATCTGGACCGATGTATTTGCTATTGGATATCCAGGATCCTTTGAACGCTAAGTTTCCTGGATTCACCCTTTAGGCACTCGGCTAATGGTCTGAAACACCATGAAAACTGTTTTTAATGCCTTCATTTTTTTGGGATTTAATTGCTGTGTTGGCCTTGCCTTAAACTAGTTAAGGACTTGAGTTTCCTAACTATTCAGTGTCAAATAATTGCTGAAACCAGTATTAGTCATTGTGATGTTTGCACTTTTGATAAGCCACCGTAGTTTTATTGCATTATGGAGGGTGATTCAACACTGGTCATTCCTCTGAAGGTGTTTTAGTACAGAAAAACTAATTGTTGTGTAAACACCCTGTATATTTATTATGCAGGGTTATTCACGCTATTCGGCACGGAAGTTTGCGGCTAAACCGTTTCATTTTTAAAAAGTATTATTTTATTTTATTTGTCAGTTTAGACTGCAAAGTCTCTTTTTGATAGCTAGAGTGGCATTGTTTTTTGTAATTGTAGACGTGTTGGTCGTTATTTTAATATTCTTATTGTGTTGCTAAGTGAAAATGAAGAATTATCCAAGAGAAGAGCGTATT
>NW_026018928.1:0-7867 GCF_020466585.1 Dendroctonus ponderosae | reverse complement strand
TCACAAAAATTCCGCGCGGTTTTTCGTTTTTGCACCAGGCTCTTCTCAATGCCATTTCTGAGCAAACGATTGCGACATCGGAACGGGTAAAGCAAAAATCGATAGAAGAAGCTTCAGTTTAATTGACGTGTGATTTTTGCTTCATTTCAGTAAATGGTTTATTCATAATTAATTGTTTAACTTTGCGGGATTTAAACGCCGATTTCAGTTAGTGCACCAGGCTTTTCTAAATGGCAATTTCTGAGCAACCAAATGAGACATCAGCAATCAATAGAGAAAGCTTCAGTTTAGTTGGCAGGTGTTTTTTCTTCCATTTAAGTTGAAGGATTCTTCTAAGGTTCTGAAGCTACAAAGAGCGTTAGACTTTCACAAATTGTCCCATTTACTGAAGCGTCTTTAACACTTAGTTTTTTTTTCCAGGCTGGTTCGGGACAAGACACTTCGTCACTTTAATGCTGTCTCTTGGCATGGCCAATGCCTATGTTATGAGGACCAACATGTCCGTAGCTATTGTAGCTATGGTGAACCACACAGCTATTGCCATTGATGACGCCGCCGCAACAGACAATGTAGCTGTGTCTGAATGCGGCGTAACTATTGACAAGAATTCTGTAAGTTTCCTTTTCTCACGTGGTTTCACTTTACTATACCAAGAAGATGTGTGGAAGAGAAATGGGATACAGCGTGCTTCTTTTGCTTCAGTCGTTAACATCACCTGAAGCTGACGGTCAATTCGTGTGGCAAACCGATATACAAGCCTACGTTCTGTCCGCATTTTTCTACGGATACGTTTTGACGCAAATCCCAGCAGGAATTTTGGGCAAAAAATATGGGAATATCCGCTTTTTGGGCATCGGGATGCTGATCAACTCGGTGTTTGGTCTGCTCGTGCCCATTGCGGCCGAAATGGGCCTCGGATGGCTGCTAACTGTGAGATTTATACAAGGATTAGGCGAGGTAAGTACGTTGATTGATGATGGTGCCTTTACGAGTCGATTTTATTTGAATTATTGTAAAGACGCAATCAGATCCTGAAAAGGTGATTGGTGAGGAAAAAGACGCTGCTTTGTCCAGAGAACATTCCAATTGAATTCAACTGCTTTTTTCGTGACAAGGCAGGGTTTTCTTCCTGAAAACGCCGGTTTTTGAATTGTTACTATTCCCGGGCAGGGTCCGATTGTTCCGTGCAGCCACGCTTTACTTGCAAAGTGGATCCCCCCTAACGAGAGGAGCCGCATGGGTTCGTTCGTATACGCAGGTACTATTTACTAGTTGATTTTGAGATATTTTTGCATACACGTATATGGCTATGATCAAAGGCCTTGATTGAAATCAGCAACACCAACGCATTCCCTCACTTTGCATCAAATGCCGGTAATCAGTACATCCGACTGTAGGGCGCACTGATGCGGAATGCAAAATTCTGTCCAACTTTGATGATCATGCCGCATTAAACGTGCTCTTTGATTATAGCCATTTCGAACACATTTCGCTCATTATCTCCTGAGTGAACAAGGCATAATTCCTGCATAGAAGCTCCCAATTACCTTAATTGTTGCATTTCAAACTGATGGTCTGACTTTCAAACGTTTTAAACAACTCATCACACATCAACACAGTCACTTTACATTTGAATTGTTTGTTGATTCTGGAGAAACACTCTTTGTGTTCCGTTGGGTGGATGAACTCACTTACAATAATATAAAGAGTTTGTAAAATATTTGCACGAAATGTTAGCGCACAGATTCCTGCGGAGCAAGCGCGATGATTAAACCTAATTTGTCTCATCGAAAATCGGATGATTTTTTGATGTAAAAGGCACCAAAGTTGAGGGTAAATTGGATTAGAATGTCCAATCAACAGCTAGTATGGAATGGACATGTTGAGCGGATGGACCAAAAGCGAATCCCTAAGCAAGTTCTCAGGTGGAAACCAAGCGAAAAAAGCAGAGATAATGAAGAGGAATGGGAGGATAGAAGAGAATGCAATACACCTGGATATGTTTTCACTCCAGGAATCGGTGGTAGGATTTTGTGCACAATAAACGCTAGTGTGAACAACTGAAAACTCAAGAATTTCCAAGTGTGGCAAAAACCCAACCGTTTCGAAGTCAAACCGTTAAATGCGAAAGAAACAAAGTCTTGGTAATTGGAAGCTGCTACAGGTTTTGCCATTAGGGGGAATGAGAGGGTCTGATAGATCTGGACGTTTCAATTGATTACTTAGTGTCGAAGATAAAAATGGGTGTTTTCCTCCACGTTCTGTTGTTGTTAATCTTATCGCAGGATATTACAAATAAGCACAAACACATAACGAAATCCACACAAATCCCTATTTACATTCGCCCATCTCCGTACACAAAGCATTTATCAGGAAATTCTTATTGGTTGTAACTTAAGAGATTAGGACTTTGTAAATTTGAACTTACTTGAACTGCGCAAGCGATCGATGTTGAACGTTAATAAAACGGTTTATTGTGGGAACACGTATTGATAAGGACGGTTTATTATTTAATTGGTTCACTTGGTAAGACCTGCAGCCTTGCTCTCAAAAACGCATTTTTCCATAGGAAAAACTCTGTGCAAATAATCTCCTAATCTCTGCATCTGAACGCGTTGAAACTAAATTAGCAAATCAGAGGCCTAAAAGTCCAAAAAATCCTTCATTTATTACACTAAGAAGTTTCACAATTACATGATTTTTTTACTTTATGTAACACAAAAATATCAACCACGAGTCTCCTAATTGCCATGTACATTACATTTTTATCTGTATGTTAAAGTTCAAGTTCCCAGATAACTAATGAACGTCAATCGGTTGCATTGCTTACACTGAACTAGTTTGATTTTTGAGGCAATTCAAGAATCTCGCTTTGTGCTGCCAAACTGCCCAAAGCGACCGTTTGGGATTCAAGCGAGCCGCATGCGGCACAACATGTTGTTCTGGTGATTTTGCAAGTCGATAAGTGACTTTGCGCTTTCACGATTACGAATAGTGTTTATTAACGGATCAGTAAACAATTTAATTGCGCTCATCCATCCAATTTCCTGGAGTATTCAAGGGCAACATGACTAATCTAGTATCGAAGGAACATCGTTTTATTTGAAAAATCCTCCAATTCACTTTGAAGAATGAGTGCGCATCTGTTTTTGGGTTCTTCATTATCATTGATAAGCAATAGAGGCGACTTAACTATAGCGAACGCTTTAACTATTCTACTATAGAGACTTGTTTCTATTCACAGGAGCGCAATTGGGTACTGTCATCTCCCTGCCTCTTAGTGGGCTCCTTTCGGTCTCACAATGGGGCTGGCCTGCAATCTTTTACGTTTTTGGAGCTGTTGGCACCGTATGGTGCATCACCTTCCTGATCTTCGTCAAAGAAGATCCCGAATCCCATCTTACCATGGATCCGGTTGAAAGAGAATATATCCAGAAGTCTTTGGGCACTATCGTGGGAAACACTGTAAGCACACTTTATAACGTAATGGCTGTTAAGAGTGTTTAAAACACTGGAACCGTTTGGAAGACTTTTTCAAAGGCGCATGTTTTTCAGTTTGCTGTAAAACAGTATTTTACTTTTCCAGAAGACTCCACCGACTCCATGGCTGGATATAGCAAAGTCCTTACCTTTCTGGGCCATTCTTTTGGCCCATATGGGCTACAATTACGGCTACGAGACCCTGATGACCGAACTGCCCACTTATATGAAGCAAGTTCTCCACTTCAGTATTAAAGATGTAAGTATAATGGACTCGACAAAAATTCGAAAAAATTTTGGAAAGTGCTCAATTTAATGCTCTACCCAGGGGCGGATCCAGTTTTAAATTCAAGGGTCGGGTTATGTAGAAAAAATAGAGTCTTCTGTTGTCTATGAAATTAGAAAAATTATTGTCGTTTTGTGCAAGAGTGGCGTAAGATTATTGTAAAATTTCGTGTTTTCCGTCCCCTTTTTGCTCATTTCTCGGAGGCAAAGTGAGCAAGAACGCTCATTTGTACATCATTCTGAACAGAAACAAATGGCCTTTTTAGAAAGTGAACCATGGTTGGAGAATTGTTGGCAGTTTTCTCAAAAAATGCTTGAATTCAAGAAGTTTTAGATTTGCGTGGTTTTTTTTTGAATTGCAAAATCCACTTGAACATGACGCTGCGTTTCTCAAGAACCATTCGAGCCACAAAATTCGTTTTGGCATCACTGGATGGAGAATTGAAAAGTCGATTCAGTCGTAACAACGTTAGTGAGGAAATTCGAGTAGTTTTGACACAAAAAGCGAAATTTGAATATCAGACACTTAGGTTCAAGATTAGAGAGTTTTTGCTCATATCTCGGAGGCAAAATGAACCTAAAAAAGTTTTAGATCTGCGTGGTTTTTTTTGAGTTGCAAAATCCACTTGAGCATGACGCTGCTTTTTTCAAAATTTCTCAAGAACCATTCGTGCCAGAGAATTCGTTTTGGCATCGTTGGATAGAGAATTGCCGCCCTTGGCTCTACCAAGCAATGAAAACCAGAGCATATTTCTAAAACAATGTTCTGTATATGAAAAGTGCGCAACTTAACGCTTTATCACGTATTGAAAACTACACTTTTGTTGCTCAACCGGTTCTCTAAATATGAACCAACCAATAAGAGCGCTTCTGAAGACGTGAGACTTCCTTTAGCGTGAAAACTAGAAATATTTCTAAAACAATGTTTGGTTTAACAAAAGTTGCGCAACTTAACGCTCTATCACGCGTTGAAAACAACACCTTTGTTGCTCAACCAGTTCTCCAAATATGAGCCAACGAAAAAGACCGGTTCTGTACACCCATATTAATTATGAATTTTTGCGTTTTGCGTGAAAACGAGAAACATTTCAAAAACGATGTTTGATATTTTGGCATTAAAAAAGTGCACAATTTAGAGCTCTATCACGCAATGAAAGCCATCAGTTCTTCATCGTTTCTTAAAATATCCAAAGAACTTTCCATTCGTTTTCTCAAATAATCTTCATTATTTACGAGCGTTGAAGATACCATGGATTTTAAGGCCCAGGTTTTTATTTAAGGAGAAAATAAGTAAGCGATTTTAAATGAGATGTAGACGTCTGGTCCCCAAAATCTTCCCGATGCGGGATTTCGTTCAGACAGAAGCATTACCAAAAAGTAATTAATTTTTGTCGCTTTTAACCGACATTTCACAAACGCCCTGTACAATAATAAATTATAATATGCTTCACGCACAATTGTAGTGTTTTCCAATCTTGCGTAGATAACTGCCCAGCCATTATCAACGAGCAGAGCATTTACAAGTATTTAGGCATTTTTTCTGGTTTCGACTACGATAAAATTGTTGAGATTTTTTCACTTTATCTAAACTAAATGGCTGCTTCATGGCTTGATCGTGTGCTGCTTTTAAAGGCATTGGTCGAGCCATTAAACACTTATTTGGACAAATCATTTCCAATTGACCTGAACTGCTGAAATGCGTGCTTTGAAAAGGCGCCAAATAATCAGTTGCATCAGGAATTCCTTAGAATGGATGCTTGGCTCTGACTCGGCCAATTATCATAATATAATGACGATTCAACACTAAAATAATCATCCAGTAAAACTGACGAATTTAAAAGGAAAGATTGGACTTGATGGAGCCGAAGCGCAATCATTGAGCAATTGGATTCGGGCTATCAGTTGCTTTCTTCGACACGTGTAGTTCCAGACTTCAGTAAACAAAACTCTTTGCTTGAACAACTAAAACAATCATTAATTATCCACTGATTTATTGTATGGTGTAAATTTCCTTAACCACTTTATTGCGCTAATAAATTTAAAGGACATATTTGGAATAACCATCAGCATCATTCAACCTTACGAAAAGTCGCTCACTTAAAATCATATTAATTATAGTGATTTGTTATGGCAAGTTGGCGTACTATAATCAAAGAGCAAATATTTAACTTGCTGTTGATGCGTAAACCAGACTGATGACGCTGCAACTGAAAAACTTTTTTTTCAGAATGGCTTTCTATCAGCTTTGCCCTACTTGGCCATGTGGATTTTCTCCATCATGGTCAGTCAGATCGCCGATTGGATGCTGACTAAGACCTACTTCAGCTCAACTCTAGTCAGGAAAATTTTGAACAGCATCGGTAAGTCTTTAGAGCCCCCCAAAAAAGACCTCACCAGCAAGTAATAATTAAATTTAGGCCAATTTGGACCGGCAATCGCTCTGTTTATTGCTGCTTTTACTGGATGCGACAAATGGGTAACAGTCACCCTTCTCACCATTGGGGTCGGTTTGAACGGGGGTACCAATTCAGGCTTCAGAGTGAACCATTTGGATATTTCTCCGCAATTTGCCGGCATTCTTATGTCTTTCACCAACTGTATGGCCAATATTGTAGGACTGATGGCACCCATTTATGCCGGATTTATGATCAAGGGAACGGTCAGTATTACATTTTCAATTTTTCGAATGCAATTGATAACTTCATTTGGTGCAAATAAATAATCTCCGTTTGGATTTTTACAGCCCAGCGTCGAAAAGTGGAGGATTGTCTTTATAACAGCATCTGGAGTTTACGCGTTTTGTTGTACGTTTTATTTGCTCTTTGCATCTGGTGAAAGACAACCGTGGGACAAGCCTCAAGAAGAAGATAAAGAGCAAAAAGAACAAAAAGAACGTATGGTTTGATGCATGAAAACTAGCTGGAAGCCAAGTTTAGTTTCTCGTTATCAATCAGACAAAACAAAAAATCTCCAATAAATGCTATTGAAAGACCTCTAGACTAAAAACGCCATTATGTTTAACTAATTTTCTAGCGGCAGATTCATGCCGAAGTGAAGTGCATAATTTTCAGGACGATAAACTAATATGAATCAAGTGTTTTGAGAGAAAATTGCACATGTTTGTGATTGCGATATTATTTATATGTATATGCCTTAATTATGCTCATTATTTGGATGTTCATGAATGGGTTGTAGGTAAAATATACACATATTTTTAATAAGAGAAGAACTGTGAGTGTTAATGAAGTGATTTAAGTAAGTCTACATTTTCAGTTATAATTTAGGTACAACATACATATATTTTTGTTATCATATGTCACCCTTTATATGGTACTTGTTTATTTATATTTATATTATGAACATAATACATTTTATCTTCAAATATCAGACGCCTTGATCAGAGTGTTGATTCGGTTTTAAGCTCAGTCGAAAAGAAATTGCATGTGCGTAAAGTACACAATTTGCATAAAGTGGTTTTATTTTTTCAACATGGCAAATTTTGTATTTAAAATTCTATAGAAAATCCTGGCGATTTATATTGTGAAACCGGGTTTACTAAACTCATTTTAGGACAATTTACAGCAGCAAAATCATTGCCATTGTTTTGAACTTGCATAAAATGTAGCAACACTCTTTATAATAAATTGTACTAGATTTTATAAAATTGATGAAAATAAATATTTTTCTACGAATTTTGCATTTTATATACTTGAGTTGGGCGAAAAAATTAGAGTCAGAATCAAGCACTTCGAGGGCGACACTGATTAGAACGGCAGGAACCACCATCAGMTCTCCAAWTTTGTTGGTGATTGTCTGACTGTCTCTCTAGAATGATGTACAAATGAGCGTTYTTGCTCATTTTKCCTCCGAGATATGAGCAAAARCGGRACGGAAAACATTAAATTTTKKCATAATCTTGCACCTAAGTGTCTGATATTCAAATTTWACTTTCTGGGTCAAAACTACTTGAATTTCCTCACTCACGTTGTTACGACTGAATCGASTTTTCCATTCTCTATCCAACGATGCCTAACTTCTTAAAATCAATACTTTTTTGAGAGAACTGCCAACATTTCCTAACCGATGGTCCACGTTCGCAAAA
>NW_026018927.1:32462-64581 GCF_020466585.1 Dendroctonus ponderosae | reverse complement strand
TGAAGTTCCAGACAGAGAAGTTATATATATGTATATATTACAGAATATTTATATATCAGATTATTAAATAACACTATAATTTGTTAGGTGTGTCTTAAAGTATATGCTTACATTTGCGCCTGTATCATATGAGTAGTGGTTTTCTTCTCTTAGTTGTAGAAAAGTATTTACCTGAAAAACAAAGAAAATGTGCATGAAAATTGGGAACTTTTCAAATACCAAAACTGATCAAAACTAATTATTTTCATTTATACTTGTACAATATATGAATATATTCTAACATTTAACATATTTTATTGCATCCATTTCCTAAATGGACTAAAAATGTTTTAAAAGTAATACTTAATGTAAAAAAGTACAATCTGGTTTCGACTTTTTAGTGTTATTAACAATACATGTTGAACTGATTTAACATAAATCTGGCCTTTCAGATTTGGATTATCAATTTTGACAATCAACATTTATAAATAGAATACTTGAATAAATATACTAAAAAAATAAGACAATTAAGTCCTCCAGGACTTTAAATATTGTCTTCTAAATCTTTTTGCATAGTGGTTTTTATTGCAAATTTATGTCAGCAACAAAAGCTAACATTTTTATGGTTTTCGTTAGATTATGTCATTATGCCATGCTTAGCACCTCCAATAGATTCAAAATAAAAAAATATATATGAAGTAAGTATAAGCAATACCTGTCTTGATTTCCTTTATTTTGACCAATTAATATACCGTAAAGTTGGCTTACTATTAATTAAGAAATTACCCGGTGGTTGATTTTAGTATGGAAATAATTAACAATCTTTAATTTTGAACGTCAAAAAGCGTTGCAGGTTTGCTGGTTATGCACACATAAAAAATCAAAGTTCAATCATCGGTTGCAATACGCTATTAATAATCACCAAATACTGAAATACAGATATTTTATCTTTTTATCGTTTATTTGCATCATTCGATGTTTTCTTTTCTGCGACTTCCCAAGTATCATTGCTACTATTGGTGTCAAAATCGCTGATTTCTTAATTCAAACCAAAGTAATTTGTGATGTTTTTCGACAGAAATCGTTCATTTAGGTTTCACAAGAAAACATGCAACAAACGATTGGAAAGATTACTTTCTTGTTTTTACTACTAAAATAGAAGTAACATTGAATAAATCAGAAAAGATCTGGCAATAGTTATCTGTTATATTGACTACAATGTGGCTTCAAAACAGGCTAATCCGCGATAAATTAAATTCTAAGGTGTGTATTTCCTTTGGATTTAATGGGCATTTCCAAGTCGCGTCTGATAAGATAACGTCTTTTATTTGAAGTAAAATTGCAAAAGTCAATTCTTGTGACAAAGTTATATTTATTCAATGTCGTACTTAAAAGTTTATCCACCCATATTGTATGTCTCCCTGCTTTAAATAGTTTTTCTTCAGATTAGTTCAGTTACGGTTCATAAAATTTACTACTCTAGTGAAAAGAATTAGTATTTCTCAGGCAAATATTTCGAATATTTACCGATATTTCTGACAAAATCAGGGTTGCAAGTCCGTCTAACTAGCACTCTTTACAAGTGAAACATTTGTTAAGTATATAAGGTGACTCGAAACTAAATTGCCTATATTCTAAGAGAGTCTATTAGATTTTTTCCGGGTACTAAATAGATGAGAAGATTATTGGAAGTTGCTTGGAAGGATGTCAGAATATTGTGGGACAAGAGTTTCAACGCGAATTCCGGCTGTGGAACATTGTTACATAATTGAAGAAAGTGCGAAATTGATTGATGATGCGTTTTTTTGCGCATAACCTTAGAACCATGGATGCTTTTTAAACTAAATTAAAATGCGTTCATTTATTTACTTAAAAACCAAAAAAAACGTCGATTTCACCTTTTTTTAATTTTCTTTAATTAGTTAAGTTAATTAAGATATTCATAACTTTTGTTCATTCCCATTTGGTAAAATTTATACCACTTATAAAGTGTACATAGACTTTCCAAAAAAGTTATAGTACGATTTTTTTGAAGCAAAACTAAATTTATTATAGAAAATTAAAAAACAAAACGCTAAAATCGGCGGTTTTCTTCGTTTTTTTGAGTAAACAAATGAACAGATTTTAAATTAGTTATATGTATATTGTAGGTAATTTTAATACTTGAAAAAAAGTATTAACTTTCTATAGCATCAACGGTTCAAAACTTATGCGCAAAAATAGGTTTTTTTCACTTAAATTATTCAAACAATGTTCCACAGACGGAAACCACACTCACACTATTATCCCACTATTCTGACATTCTTCCGAACAACTTCCAATAACCTTCATCTATTTAGTGCCTGAAACAGGCCTTTTAAAGCCTAATCTGACTGGACTGACTATATGTAATAGATAAAAATATTTTCCCATATTAGTATATGGGTTGTTGTTTATAATGCTATTATTGGCTAGGTTTTACTTGAATCAATTTTGATTTGCACTGTATTGAATTTTAGCGCTGCAACTTCTGGCTGCTAGTAGATTGGTGATTGTCATTTTATAAGTTTCCTTGTAACACTTGTGCAATAATATCCAATTAAATCAAAAGAATCTAAAAAGCAGTTTTTTCCCAAATTGAGAACAGAATAAAAACTTTTAAGAACATCACGTCAGTGGAGCTCCACATAAAATATTAGAAGAAAAATGCCCATAAAGACCGTAATATGTGTACTTAATTAAAAGACTAAAAATTGATAAAAATTGAATTTAGCAACTTTGTATCTCGTAAATGTAAATAAAGCGTTTTGTCGTATTTCCAAAATCTACAATTTTGGGTCACCCTGAATACCTATTAAAATAAAATCAATATTCAAAAAAAAAAATGTAAGGACAAATCTTCCAACTTATTAATGCAAAAGAGAAATGCAATTGCAATATTCTTTATACTTAAGTAAACGTTTTTATTGAGGAGTGGTAAATACAGAGCTGGATCTAGGGGGGCTACGGGAGCTATAGCCCCGGCCCTCACGATGTTGGCGGCCTTCGTAAGATCTATATTACGGCTTTTCTTTTTTTTTAGAAAAGAGCCTCTGCAAGGATCGTACCCCCGGGCCTCCGTCAAAGGATTGTGGCCTTCCAAAATGTCACAAGATGGTGATATCGGACCTTTTTTTATAAAAGGGCCTCTGCAAGGATCGTCACCCCTAGGCCCTGCCACACGTTAATCCGACCCTGGGTAAATGAGAACACATTCCAATAAATTGTGCAATATTTCAGCATACCTACTTAGGTATATTTTCATTCAATAATGCAAACTGAATAAAATCAAAAACATATTTATTAAACGAATGAAAATTCATTCGTTCGTTCTGAAATATTCAGAAATTCTGAATATTTCATTTGGCTTAAATTGGGAAAATTGCAGACACAAAACGGAATTTTTCCAATTACAGCACCACCACTGTTGCAATAACAATTTTATAAACTTCGAAAAAATTGTAACAGTCTAATCAAAGCATTCCATTTTTTTTTAAGAATCAAAATGTGTATTTATCAGATGTAATGCTTCCAATTTTTTAAACTATGTATTTTTAATGTCTTCATGCTGAACCGCTACAAATTATTTACACCTTTAGGTACAATAAAAACCAATTGCAAAAGGGTTACCTATTGCTTGTAAGTATATTGGAAAAAGTTGTCTCTGTAATTAACGTAAACGGTAAACAAATATTGAGCGAAACGAAATTTTTCGAACGTAGGTATTTCCCGGATATATCAAGATCTAAGTGTTTGTCCGGAGATAACAAAGTAAAATTGTTAAAATATTAAAGTTTAACAATTAAGGCATTTGGCAATTTTTGAATCCCATCAACAAAAGTGATAAGCGAAATAATGATACTAACCTTAGGGAAAGAAAATAGTTTACAAACACGGCAAAATAAAACACAAACTGCTTGCTGACACACTCGCACAACATAAACAAAAGTGACGAATTGACGAAAAAACTGACGAACAACACAATTGTGCGCAGAAACAAAGGAACAAGAGCGCGGACTACTGGATTAGGTATAACGCACAGATAAATACTGACTTATCGAAATTTGTTCGAATTATTTTTCCGCTCGGTAGTGGCAGATAAAATGTGCTACAGCAGTCATGTGACCAATGATGACTGACGTCATGGTACTGAGTAGTACCACAAAGAACCGACGTTGTCAGACTTATGTTTTAGTCGGAAGGTACCGTCTTGGGGTTTCATTTCTGAAAAATATTTGAAGCAGAAAGCTATAGAAAATTTGTGCAAAAAGTGAATATTTACTTAAATAATAACACAAATAATTGCGCGGCTAAATGTTTTATCAGATAAAAGATTTGCCATTCTCTCTCAAATGAGCCCAAAATCGGGAGTTGTTGATACAAAACTTGAAAAATAAAGCCAGTAAAGTTCATGATGTTTTAAAGTACCTAGTCGATTTTCGACTGAACAATCAGAATAAACGGCCGTTAACGTTTTCAACATGGTTCTACCCAAATTTGTATTTTCGGTCACACAACACTGTATAACAATTTCAGCAGCTTATTGCTAATTAAATAATTTTTAATTCGGTTAAAACGTACTACTTGTTGCTATTTTAAACATTAGTTTGCACCTTCCCACAGGCATAACTTTAAAATGTAAAAAGCAAAAAATGTGTGAATACCATTGACGACAGTAAGGATTCAGCTATAGTTAGAAAACGTAAACATTTTCTAAGAAAGCAGCAGTTATTACCATAAGATGAACAATTTGGCAATATTGGCTGAAACAGTGGGTACCATTCCAACAAGGACAGAGAATGTTTGCTTTTAGGCGATTACCGAAACGTTTCGACAAGTCGATTCATGTTTCAACCGGTTGCAACTTTCCGGGCTTATCGAAGATGTTCAAAAAGCGCGTGCGGGCGCGGCGATGGTGCTTTTTCTAAGGTACTAAAAGGTACTTTTACTAAGCGGCAACTTGTTAAATTGTGGCATGTGTGTTCGCCCTACAAGAGACSTTTTTGTCAAACATKTTAAATTTGCAATATTTTGACTAATATGATAAAAAAYAMATGATTTTATGATTTTGGATTGCCATGMAATARGTGTTAAGGATGTGACGTGSAWTAWAAMTTGTTTCTGTAAATATTTTATTTTGATTGAATTTGATCTAACTAAAATTGGTTTACAAATAYTTTTTAAAATTTTAGTATCTATGAAGTAAGAGTAATAGTGAATAGGGGCAAACTTTTGCCTATATACGCATATYGCTTAAGGGCGTTTTACAGTCGRCAATTTTATCGCCCGCAACTTCCTTGCGGCTATTTTCTTGCAGCTATAATTTTAGTACTCGCTTTACAGTGTGCAATGTTAACCTYACATTTAGACAAATCGATCAAGCGTACCAACTATTCACTATACGTGAAAAATCCAAAGTTTGTTTGKTTGTKTTGATTTCGTTTTTTTTCTTCTTTAAGTAGTTACTTATGACCCATGTCTTGTTCTTGTTTTTAGAATATCTATATTATTTTTAGTTTACCAATTCAGAATTATTTTTTYCAATGAACTACATTATTATTTATCGTC
Source organism: Dendroctonus ponderosae (assembly GCF_020466585.1). Lineage (NCBI taxonomy): Eukaryota > Metazoa > Arthropoda > Insecta > Coleoptera > Curculionidae > Dendroctonus > Dendroctonus ponderosae. The sequence continues at coordinate 59,016 of NW_026018927.1, read as the reverse complement.
ACTATTTCCACCATCATCATCATTGCGAGTTTTTAATCAAAAGTTAAAAAGGAACATGTTACTTTTGGAACCGTTTTGGAATCTAATACGAAAGTAAAACTGGAACGTGGCAACCTGTTCCAGAAAAATAACCATTCAGCACACCTGTAATGTAGAATTACCTCAAAACATGTACCTATATTGTAAACGACTTTTATGCAAAGCTTTATTGTCTAGCTCGAATGAGGGTTTTTTCGATGTTTACCTAGAGAAGGTCTAATGACCCTCTTCGTTTATCGGCTGAGAGATAATTGGCATCTAAACATAAAAGTATCGATTACTTGAATGTAAACATAGATTTTCTTCAATATCTATACATGGAATAAGTGTAAACGGATGTCGAATTAACATGAATATATATCTGATGAAATGATATCTGAACAATAACATATAGGAAGTTTAAAAATTGGCTTCACTTTTCTGGTGTTGTTGTCTGCAAGTATGTAAGGAGTACGGAAATTTGCGCTACACAAATTCCTGTTGCCATATTAGATCATCAAAGGTAACAATATAAAGTTAAATAGAAAATGGAATATTTTTTCAAATATCCGACTAGACATTTCACTCCAATCAGTTGAAAAAAATAATTTTTTTAAGATCTGTTTCCGAAATTATTTCTTTCATTCTACATGCGATTCTCACGTAGACAATTGGGCCAATAAATTTAGACTCCTCCCTCAAAAGGAACTATGTATACCGATTTTGAATAACCTTATATGTTAAAGATGCATCAATTTTTATTATCTCTATGAATGCTATCTATTATTTCGCTCATGCAATACTATAAATACGAAAAACCTTCGAAAAGATGTAAAATAATATTTGATCTTATATATTCTAAAAATATCTGGTCTGATGCTATGTTGGATTAGCAACTTTAGATATATTTTAATATTATCACTGGGAGGTAGGTTCTACCTAAGTAAATAATCCAAAAGTGACCCAATACCTAAGCATCCCAACATTAAAAGGGAGTAAATATTAATGAAGATAAGTTCTTAATAACTCAATAAATGTAAGCTCTTGGAGATAAGCGGCGAGATAAATTTCGCGAAATTCCAATTTATATGTATTCATTCACCTCGTAAAGATAAAGTGTCAGGTGACAAACACGAATTGTAAATAGATCCAAGTAATCTGCATTTAACAGCAAACATAAATTTCAGGTTTGCAAATATTCACATTTAAGTAGTTTTTCTACAAATTTATCTTTGGTACATTCTTAAACAATGAGTGTCCCATGTATTTTGGGTGCATGCTTAAATAATAAAACGTCTTTATTGTTTCAGAGAAATCATTGAACTCGTTGAAAAACCGATTGCCAAATTTGGAATTGTGTTACCGCGAATAACACCAGCGACCTAGATCCGATAAGATGGAAATTTTACATAATTGGTTTTGCTGGGCAAGTGGGAATAAAAATTTAAAATAGCAATATTTAACTTACTAAAGTTCCAAATATCAGATTATATACCTACATCAATTTTTAGTATGTAAAATACATATTAAGGGGATATTCCACAGCCATGGACATATTTTAATTTATCGAACTGTTCGGTCACATCCATTGGTGATATTTAGGTAGATTAAATTAAGAAACTATAAAGACATTAACTAACACGGTAAGTATAAGTCAAGCAATGAATCGCTTAAGAACGGAATTTTGAGTATATAAAACTTAATATAGTATGTAACTACAGTAAATATACAGAATACAAAATCAAGTTTGCAGTTTGGATGCGGCATATTGAACTCGCACTTTTTTGTTTTTTACGCAGCCAATACTTTAAATCAAAATTCATTTTTCAAAGCAATTCATTTGTAACCAAGAAACCACAATGTAATAAAATGCAAATTACTTATAATCTAAGGAAATTCCCGTCATCTTCATATACACATCATAAGATTTCCAGAACAAAACTCTGAGGATAAAAAACTGRAATCGGAAAAAAAATAGAGTGCTTCATAAAMTACATTTCAAAARTTTTCCATACCGTSATACGCTTGGATAAATATTGTAATAATACAATAAATTGGTTAATAAAATTYAGTACCTGTCCTTACTAGTGATGGGAACTATCGAATAAAAACGAATTATTCGATAGCGATGTTTTATCAGTGCTGGAAACTATCGAATTATTCGAAAGAGATGTTTTCAACTATGGAAGCCATCGAATTATTCGATATTCACTTTTAGGCTCAAGCTGTTGAAAACTATGATTGATTATAAACTGACAATCTACTCAACTCAAAGAAGAATGGAGTCCTTTGCTTAACGATTACTGAGTTTTAAGAATTATTTTTATTTCTGTGTGTTTGTGTTTCTTCTTGTTTATTTATTTAAGAAAAAATATATTGTATATACATATGTCATTTGAGTTTTATTTTTTATTTAAAATTTAAAACATTTATTATTTAAAACTTTTCGAACCTGTTAGAATTGTAAATCTAAAACATTTTGAAACAAGTTACCTTAAAATGTTTTGTAAATATTTTTATGAAAACTATAGTGATTCTGTGATGAGTAAAAATATTTTAACTGGTGGTACATTTTTTTCCTCGAAGCAGGACAACCCTATAGTTCTGCTTCTAGGGCGAAAATGCACCATCAATTAAAATATTTGCGCTCTTCAAAGAAACACCATGTATAATGTGACAAAATATGTATTTGCAACGTTGAAATAACGATTAGCGCAACGTTTCAGTAACATTTCCTTGAAACGTTTTAGCAATGTTTCAGCGAAACGTTTCTGAGGGCGGACATTTTCAGTTACATTAACATTTCTGAAACATATATGTAGTGCAGATAACTGAAACGTGTCGGGATTTAAACATACGTTTCTGAAACACAATTTTTTTTAGCGAGCTGTGAGCTTGCACATTGGACGGAATACCCTGTTAATTCGTTACCAGGTTGCGCTTCATGAAAAGTACCAAATGACCATGTTTTTTCTGATGTCAGCAGCACAATACAAGTTGATACAGGTTAGTTCATAGAAAAAAAATCTAAGTTTGTTGCTACTAAGCTGCTTAGGCCCTCGGACAAGCGCGATAGATGGCGACAACATCCAGTTCCGCGCAGATGTAAATTACATGCTAAATCCTGCTGATGAGAGCTAAAAGGATCACACATCTCGAATATGAGCTTACTTATATTATGGGAAAAGGTCTTAAATCACATATTAAGAAATATACATATTACTCCAATTTCAATCATTTTCTGCTCAGCCCTTTCCAGTTCCAACATAGTTTTTGCAAAAGTAAGAAAATACAATGATGTAAGAGAAATTAACAATGTAATTAAATCAGATTTGGACCACAAAAATAGTTTTGTTGTGCCTTAACAATTTCCATTACCCCTGAGATCTCCACTGTATTATAAAACTACCAGTCTTAAAACGAAAGGTAAAAAAAGTTAGCATATAATACGGTAAGGCATCGCCTATTCAACGATTCACCTACTGACGATCGACGAGCAATTCGCAGTAAAAGTAATGACGGAACAGCTAGAAGGCCACTTTCTGGGCTTTGACGTCAATGTAAAAGACCAGCGGCTATTGTGTTTGGGAAAGCCTAATCTTTTACCTAACAGGCGGCGGACATTTATTGCATCAATTCTTGGTATTCAGAGGAACTAGAACATACTGTTTCGGTTAGAGGATGACTTGACAGAATTGAAATAGTTTAATGCAGGAAATAACTGATTAGACTGGGGGTAATGCAAACTAGCCGCAAAGCCACTATTCATAATTTTTTATAAAATATTGGTTCTAGTTCAAATTTGGAAGATTTTTATTTATTAAGTCGTATTGCAAATGGCTTATTAGTTAGACAATTATATCGGCACTTCTTGTTGCTGGACATGTTCTAGTGCAGATTTACGTGATTTGTTATTATTCAGCAACGGTCTACTGAGAGAGTAAAAATAATTCCAGTTGCAATAATTGATATTTACTGCAAATTTTAATGCAAAATTAAATTATTAATAATAATAATACATATGTGTAAATTTAAGTCGATGTGGAAAAAATAGTGTTTTAGTGGTGTTCCGAATCAGAATTTTCCAAACCCATTTTGTGCATATCTCGAAACATTGGACTGCATCTCAGTGACAAAACGTTTCGTCGTAATTCATATTGAACATGGGCTGCCCAATTGATAACTTTATAATGTGTAAAATCCATGTCAATTTGGTTTAACAATTCAGTGACATCCGTTATTTTTTTTCGATGTCTTCTAATGTTTCTGTATGCTGCCACCCAGACAATAGAAGAATGTCTTCCTCATCCCATCCATCAACCTGTTGCTCAATGGGTTCCATGACTTCTATATAAGTTCAGGGCGCACATTTTCCCAAGCTTTAGCCAGTTCAGTCATAACATCTTTCAGGTTATTTATTTTGATTCTGTAGATATTTCCCCACTTTCAGAAGCGGCAATCCGTTTTAAGAGACATTTTCTGAAAAGCACCTTAATCGCTTGAATCACATTTTGATTCATGGGTTGCACTAATGAAATACGAACTGAAAAACTAAAAAAAATACAAGAGCCTTTGCACTGCTGGAACAAAATCTGTGTAGAACCATTTTGTAAAAATATCTGCTTATTTGCTTATTCCTTGGCAAGGCATCGACAACTATTAACTTCCGAAAGAACGAGGCTCTCCAGATTTGCGTAAAGCTTGATTCTCATGAGTCCGGAATGCTATTCGGCATGCAGAGTGCGAAACGTGCGCGTGCAACCGTAGGTACTCGTCTTTATCTATGCTCATGAGAACCCGGCTTAACACTAACAATATCATTAGATGAGTCCCAGATGCGTTTGAACAAGGCATAAATGTAATTCTCTTCTTGCTCATTTTTCTACTTCAGGCTTTTGCCTCAGATTGATCAGCAAGCGTCTTTTGACAGATTCCTGAAGAACTGCATTTTCCGGACGTTGTTTCGAAGCAATTCTTTCACTCTACGGCTCCTCGTCACTGAATAATTTTTCGCCTGCGATGGATAGTTATGGAATCCCATATCGGTTTTCAAATTTATCAAGACGTCACTCGCTTTAAAATTTCTCTTATCGTCAGTTTAATTATAAAAAATTTGGTATTTTTTCCTTAAAATTTCTCCTAACTTCGGAGAACACATTTTTTTGTGAAGCGGAGGAACATTTTGGAGGTGAGAGTGTCTCGAACCGTATAATTCGGATAAACGAATTGCTGTTCGGACTATAGCGGCAGCTTCCGGACGTTAAAGAGGTTTTACTGTCTTTATTATTATTTTATTGAGTATATTTCTCCGTAAAAGTTTTGGTTTCAGCCGGCGTAAGCTAATTTAGTATGAATATCGTATCTCTCAATATCTCGCAGGCAAAATTCAAATTGTTGCTCTTCAGAAAATAATTAATCCTGAAATATTTTATCTTCAGGAGTATCCTCGTATACATTATGATAAGCATGCAGGTTTTGATTGGAGCAGGGCAGTTTGTTATAGAAAATATGATAATAGTGATTTTCACAACCTGAAATTTATTCAGTAGATTTGTTTAAGGCCACCCAACATGCCTGTTCAATTCTTCAGCTTCTGCGAAAACAGTAAAATTTACTATGATTCCCGTCGCTTAGCAGAAACTTAAAATTGATCGTAAATTTGTAACATTAATTGTGTTAATTACAGCATTTGCCTGGTCAGTAGCAAGATAATGAAAAAATGTGAGAGAGTGTAAAAATGGAGGTTCTCAACTCCTTTGCACGGGAAGAAGAGTGGTGAGAGTCGAGTATTTAGGTAAAAATTGAACACTATTTGAAAATTAGAGCTATTTACTTTTGACCGTCTAAAAAAATCCTTCGCGACTGCCTTAAAAACAGTTGAAAAGAAAAACATGTAAATCTCGTCCAGAATAGAAGTAAATAATATTCACCATTTTGTCAATAATAAGTGGGTTCCTCTTTGCCTACAAAGCATCGTACATATTAAATGTTGACCGTATTATATTTTTATCTGCTAATATTCATAAACCTGATCAAACAATAGCTGAGCGAGAATATGAATTTTTCTCTATTATCGCTGGTTAGCGTTAAGATTGAATAAAAAAGCACATTCCATCTAATCTATATACCGGCTTTGTTTAGTAAAACCGCATGATACAACGTCCACTATTATTGTCTAATCGGATTAACAATAACATTGTTGAATGTTATCGCATACTGCACACTGCACCCAGCTGTTAAATCCAAGAAACGGCATAAAAGAAAAAAGTTAGTCACGCAGCTGTGTGGTGAATAAAATTTGTATTTTGCAACAATTGCCGCGATATATGGCGATTGTCGTTCACCTATTTCGGCACGTAGCTTTTATTATTTGTGTTTTGCAACATTTTGATTAAATAACGGTGCCCAATCTCTATGACCTGCTTCCCTATCTTCCAATGTCATTGATCAAAAGTAGAACTGTGCGATGAAAAATAAACTAAACATTACTCAGACCTGAGAAAACATTTAAAGCATTTCAGATTGTAAAGTTGTCGCTCTAGCGTTTTTAGGAAAATAAACTTAGAATTGATTCTGATTCCTGTCGAATTTTTGCATTGATACGCTGCTTCATCTGTGGAGTAAATATCGAGCAAATATAATAGGATATTTTCTAAAACTTCTTTTTAGTTTGAGCTCAAAATTTTGAACAATAAATAGCAGTTTGTTAATGTTACGTTCGTGTCTTCACCAAATTGATAATCAAGCGTTTCATCTTCGATTAGAACTTGTAAATATTGTATTTATATTAATTAATAAAATGAGTTATTTCTGAATCCAACACGATGTCCCAAGTAATACAAATTAATAATAAAAAGACATAAATAGAATATTGACGGCGAGCACCGGTTGATTTACGCACATTTTAGTAACGAAAAATAAGATGATTGTAACAAAAACGAACAATACGAGATGAATCAAAATTTGCAGTCATTCCCTTGGAATAATTAGTTCATAAAATAAATGCAGGTTCATATTAAAATCCTCAATGATAACAGATAACTCCAGGAATTTACAGAAATAAATAGATGAACATTCTGATAAAAGCGACCAATTTGCATTTTTTGTATACCTATTCGAACAGATCTTGTTATTGTTATCGTTTCCAAGTTTCGAATTTTAACTATCGAATTTCAACTACTACAGGGTGATTCAAAATTGGAGTCATTCCACTTAAAGGGCTATAGGGGCCCACTTAAAAAGTATGAGAAAAATATGAAATATGAAAAAATATGAAAAAGATCGAATTTCAACTTTGTTATTAAGTACTATTTTGAAATGGTCCCATGTTTGATTGGTAGCATATTGAAATACTTAAACATTTAAAAAGAAAAATTCCAATCGTCGCTTCAAATTACGAAAATTGCTCATATATTGTATTCATATATCATTCACTGTACTGTTCTACAATTTTTTCATGAAGTCAAAGCGGCAATTATGTTTCTTGTCATTAACAGATAGTTAAGGATTAAATAAAAATGTTCATAATTTAAAAATAAAGGTTCTCTTTAAGAAACGTGGGAAATTTTGTTGCATTCGCATAATTCGGGCTTTCAACGGAAATTTTTAAACTTGGACAAAATTTTACGTTGAGGGCAATTACTGTACTTCAAACTATCAAAGTGAATTTTTTCAAGTTTGGACAAGCCGATTTAGCAGTTAATTCAAAACGTTTTGCTTCATTGACTTGGAAAATTTGATTGCATTCGCTTACATCCGGTCTTAAAATGAATTTTAGAACTGACAAATTTTTGCTTTTCGACCATTTTTGCGCAACAAATTTTTAAACCCATTTTTTGCAAAATCAATTTTTTTAGCGGCAAGCGAATATCAGGCTTAGATTTAGAAAGTTTTCCTTAAAACACCCTGGAAATTTGTTTGCATTCTCGTAATTCCGTCTGTCAAGAGGATTTTTGAACTTTGGCAAACTTTTTGTTTCTAGGACATTTATCCACTGTAAGCTTTCAAAGGCGATTTTCCTCAAACCCGGCCAGAAATCGAAAAGTGGATTCCTCTACTCGATTCACACGGTTTTCTATAGCAAACCGTGGAAATGTTGTTGCATTTGGTCATTTTTGCACTTCAAGTTTTCAAAGTCGATTTTTCGAAAACTTGTTTAAAATCGACAAACGGTTTTTATCAGTTGATTAAAATTAAAAGGATTTTCCTTAATAAATGCGGCAAATGCATCCGTTTAATTCCGGCTTTCAAGAAGAATTTTTGAACGTTGACAAAATTTTACTTTTCGCGCCTATTTTGCACTTCATACTATGAGTAGATTTTTTCAAAACTCGTTTAAATTTCGACAACGTTTTCTTTAAAACACCCTAGAAATTTGCTTGCATTCTCGTAATTTAGCCTGTCGAGCGAATTTTGTTGCATTTGCCCGATTCAAGTTTTCAAAGGAATTTTTTTAATTTGAATAATTTTTTTGTTTTTTGGTCATTTTGCACTTTAAGTTAACAAAGTCCATTTTTCGAACTCGTTTAAAAATCGACAAGTGGATTTTATCAGTTGATTAAAAGGATTTTCTTTAATAAATGTGGTTGCATTCGCTTAATTCAGGGGTTCAATAGGAATTTTTGAACTTTCGGGAAACTTTTTGCTTTGCCGACATTGTCTGTACTTCCAACTATCAAGGGTCTTTTCAAAACTGATTTAAATTTCGACAAGCCCTTACGTTAAGTTATGTTGTTCAAGTCACGCAAATAACATTAACTACAATTTTAAAATCTAGCTCTTAGCTTACTGGTTCTAGAAACCAAAATTAGCAGTTTTGCATCTAAATATGTATATTATCCGTAAACCTAAAACTTCCGTTGATAAAATATGGGCAATGTTCGGTGACCGACGATGAAAACGATATGGTATCTGTACTATTGGCAAGTAAACCTTAAAAGTAGTACTTTGAAACTAATGGAATTTTAAGTGCTTCATATGTGGATAACCGGTTTTTATAAATGTTCTCTTAATTACCACACACTTTCAAACGCAAACTTTTCTGAACTCTTTCCAGAGAGGCATACTTCTTCGGAATTACGTTATAGCGTAATGGAAACAGTCAAGTCTTCAAATCTTTTAAATCTATTTCAAAATACATTAACAAGAAAACAAATTATAATTTGAGTCAAATGAGTGGCATGGACTGAACAATATCTGCCTCTTTAATAGCAACTGTTTCTTTCTTTATGGAGGTGCATTCAATTGTTTTCATAAAAAAATATTTCACAAAAATGTAGTCTGAATTTAGGTCAATGGCACAAAATGCCATTCCTTGAAATGAAACCATCAACAGCTGAAATGATCTTGTTATAACGATCACTTATTGAATACAAAAGTCGGGCGTCAAATCGTGGTTAAACAAAGCATCCTGTGACCCCTCATGCCATTGTATGCGAAATGAAGGATTGTTTGTTTTATGGAACTTTGCCTTTATTGTATTATTTCGTGTGTATATGGAGGTAGAATAATGTGATACACACCTATTTTTTTCAATATCTAATTATGCATTACTGAAGTGTTTTAGATATCCAAAAAGAAATATCCGGGTGTTATTATATGGGAGCATCTTCAGGGATGTCCGTCTTCGAAAAAAAACAAAAGGCTACTTTTTATTATAATGAAAACTAATAAACATGAAAGGAAAATAAAACTGAATGTTACATTATCATGCTCAAGTGAGTTTCGAGATCGTACAAAGCAGAACGATGGGAGAATCAAATAAACGCAGTTTGGACAGAACGAAAATTTTATTAATTCTCAGAAAAATCAATGATATTCTTAACATAGCTGTCTTTGGAGGATATAAGGATCGAAGTGGTTTTCCTTCAATATTGTCAAAAGTATCTTATCGAGCAATTGCCGCAATTTGAACTTGTTTATGATATTTATACAGCGGTGATTTTTTTTCCTTTTGACACTCAACTTAATTCAGTTTCAATAGTGACTGAGGATTTTTATCCACCAATACTGAGACCAAATGGAAAGTAGAAACAATACTAAATGAATGGAAGAAGAGTGTAATCGTCCATATACACGAAAAATGGGATAAAAAGAAGTGCTGCAATTACAGAGGAATCTCCCTGACTAGTAATGCATACAAAATTTTAGCCAACATAGTCCTGGAGCGCCTAAAATCAATTACAGAAGAAAGTATTGTAGACTATCAGTGCGGCTTCCGAAGAAGCAGATCAACAGTTGACCAAAATTTTACCATAAGACAATTGCGGAAAAAATTCTGGGAGTTTAACCGCAACGTCCACCACGCTTCAGACAAGCATAGGACATCATAATGCGTGTTAAACTTTGAGATGCAATTGCAGAAGTAGGAATTCCTAAGAAACTTACTTAATATTACTAAAGTAATAAATATTACCAGGATGTGTGTAAACCGAAGTGTTTCCGAAGCAGAATACGAATCGGGACATACGTTCCAACATTTTTGAGGTAAATAGCGGCCTTAAGCAAGGAGACCCGATATCTGCAATTTTATTCAACATCGCTCTTGATGAAGTAATAAGGACCGCGGAAATAAACGTTGAACTTTTTAGTCGGGATGGCCCAAAATTATTACTGGCGCCGATGATATTGACGTGGTGGATAACACGATACTGTGAAAGACCTATTCTCGAGGGTACCATTGCGAAGAAAGGAAACATCAGAAATATACAAAGATCGAGATATTGTGAAAGGCAAGAATGCTGCAATGAGAGGGTCTTGTGCAAAGGTAGCCTGACATACGGATGATCAAATTGGCTTGGGAAGGAAACCAATAGGGCGAAGACCTTTGGGTCGCCCCGAATGAGGTGGCGTGACATCAAAGCGGACCTAAGGATCCAGCATCCCAGGTAGCCATGGAGGAAGTAAGTAAGTAATACTGAGACCTACGGCAAGCTTTAGGTATATATTTACAGGACGTCCCATGACGTAAGGGATATTCAGACCAAATAGGTTTCTTGAAAAAAGGTGAAAAAACACTTCTAATAGATTGATTGTTCAAAAGTGACCCGTTTTCATCCTGATAGAACTTCTCCAAAAGAAAGGCATTGATGAAAAATTCTGTTTTTTTTTTCATTCTAAATTTAGAGATACCTACAATTAATTTGTAAATGCAAGATCCTTTTATATTTCCCTTAATCTAATATACGCTGGCTAAATGAAATATTTTCTTTCGTCGTGGGTAGACCTACGTGATTAGCTTAATGAAAAAATTAAAACTTATTTATAATCCAGTGCGCTCCAGATAAAGTGCACGTTACTAAATGATGTCAATTTGAAGGCAATGAAGGGGACAACGAGTACATACATTGTATGTGCTCTCAGTAAGTAATCCAAATTAAAGGATACCTCGTATCGGTCGTGAAACAAATGTAATTTTGGGTGTGTATTAAGTTGAAAGGCACTTTGAATATTCTAGCTTGCATATTTTTAATCAGAAATAGGAAATTATGCAGCTGTATTTCAAGGATACTCATAGGTAATTAGACTAACATTAACAGTGAGGCAAGTCGTATAAATGATTTTAATGGATTATTTTGTTTGGAATTTCAATCATATTTTCCAATAGTCTAAACTTCGAATATAGTTAGGTACTGTCCCTTATGGTTTTGTTTTGTTTTTCCAAGTAAACGTACATATTTACCAACATTTGGTCATTTTATACAAGAGACTGCCGTGTCTTTCTCATAAAAGTTACATTATAGGTACTTATAATAGCGTTTTCTATAAAGTGAAGTAGTGAATACATTTTTCTGGTGGTCACCTAGAATTTTAGTTAGCGGGGTTTGACCATATATTATGGTTCCATACAAAAAAAATTACTTAGGAGCTTATATTATAATTTGACAAACCGGGTATTATCGCGGAAAACTCCCTCGATGAAGTTGTTTTACATAAATGCGTTATTTTATTTGAAAAGATAACGTTTCTTTTTAAGCAGATCCATGGCCATGCGTCTACTGCCATTCTAGTACAGTTGCTTAATTGAAAATAATTATTTTGTTTTTAGTGCTAGTTTGAGGGTTGTATAAATATGCCCCCGAAGGCTCGAAAAAAACATGATTTTGATCAACATGAGTCATCAATAAATTACACAAATCCAGGCGTCGATCCGGATCATCTATCTTCAAGTAGCTCTCGAATAGAGCGCATTTATTCTCATTTTCAAGTACTTTTGAAATAGTAAGTCAGTTAATGGGTTTGGAGTGAATGGATTTTCTTCTAGAGCAAGCAACATCTCTCGGGTTACTTGTCTAAAATATCTCTTGTTGTCTTGTCTCTATTTTACTAATGGAGTTTTGATATATTGGTGACAAGGCAAAATGCGTTTCTCGAAATAGACGAACAACTTGTCATTAAGTTCGCGCCCCATTCCATATCCAAGAATAAAAATTTCGATTATTAGCGATTTATTTAAATAAGTAATTTTTTGCATAAATTTTCTAAAAAACATTGACATCAAATCTGAAAACTTTCCAGTGAGGGGTCACTGAAAAGTCATCGAGTTGCTCTGCATGAAAACATGTTGAGGGTAGTTTCAGCTACTCCTGAAAGGATATATTTTCGTATTGCTTGCAAAATGTAGGTAAATATATTAATAATTTAGTAGTCTGTCCATGTATTTTCGATGTGGTAATGTCGCCAAATAATCCCCAAAACCTCTAGAAGATACAACAACGATTCGAAGCATTTTGAACCCTTGATTTAGGTACTTTTGAGCGATATGTATTTTTAGTGTCCATATAAAAAAGTCGTTTAGTTTTCTTTTATACAGAGTAGAAATGTAGAACCCCTAATTTTGTTTTGCTCAGAACTTTTTTGTATGCACTTAAACTTTTCTCGACATAATTTGTTTAATTACTACAAGTTAATTACCAACTTTTTTTTATCTCTTATTGTTTTCTCCTGAGACTACTGGTTTACCTGCAAAAAAATAAAATTCTTTGGTTTTCTTTTCTTTTCTTTTCTTTTAATTAAGTTAGTTTTTTGAAATCTGATAACGTTTTTATATAACAATTTTATTAATTAAATTAAATTGTGTATTTTGGTTCAGATTTCAATTATTAAGTTTGAAAAATTTTTACTTAAATAATAACATGGTAACAATATGTGCAACGATATAAACAAACAAAATTAAATTTAAGTAACCATTCTAATGTTAACTTAGCAGTTGTCCAAATTGGTCACCTTGACATTCTTGGCATAATCACATCTTTTAATGAAATCAAAATTTACAGACCGTAAAGTTTGCACTGAAGTTCTTATTTCGTTAAAACTATTAAATATTATTTCCTAAAGTTCTTCGATTGCATTCATTTCTGTTGAATATGCCAAATTTTTTAAATGGCCCCGAAGTAAAAATCAAGTGTGTTTAGATCGGGAGATCTAGGAGACGAGTTTATACGAGCTTCTTGACCTCTCCCAATCTAACGGCTTGGAAAGTTTTGATCAAGCCGAAACGATTAAACTTTTTAAACTAGTGCCCTTAAGAAAAACAATAAGAGATAAAAAAGTTGATAAATAACAAAGTAATTAAAAAAAAATATGTTGATAAAAGTTGAAGTGCACACAAACAAGCTGTGAACAAAACAAAAGTAAGTGTTCCACATTTCTACTCTGTATAAAAGGAAACTCAACCACGAAACACTATCATAAAGTGGCACTCCATTAGCTTATAATGTGTACCAAAACTGAATTTTCTGTTTAACCGTTTAAAAAAAAACACCAAAAACTAATATTTTTCGCAATTTTGGAGATCAAATATCTCAAAAATGAGACCTCAAATTCAAAACAATTCCCAGGAAGACCGCCCTCTAAAATGACTAGGAGAACACGCTGTTAAAATATTTTAACATATTCACCGAACACCCTGTATAATAGCAAAAAATCATAACATTGATAATTTCCGTTTTTTCACAAATAACTTAGAAACCAAAATCGTATTAAAAGGTAATATTATATTAAGTATCAAATCATCCTGCCTATATTGCACACAGTTTAAAGCATTATTTGTGCACCTATACTAGGTACTTAAACAGTAGAAATTGGTTTACTCGAACCTCCAATTGGCGCAAAAGCAATCAAATTTGATTGCCATTGATATTGTTTACTTAAACGTTATTTTTTTCAAAGTCGTCATTGATAACTCTTTAATAACAGAAGAGGTGCGCTAAAATAGAATAAAGCAAAAGAGCGTAAATAATTTAATTGCCTCAAGGTAATATTACCGACTACAAGTACCACCGTCAAGTATCCATTCCCAAAAACCTGTAACAAGCGACAAGTAACAAAACTGTCAAGTTAACAGAAAATAGCTTTCTTATTGCAGAATCATAAAAGGCTCACAGGAATCTCTTCTAGATTGAACTGTGAACACGTAGGTATTAATATTTGTTCAGTACAAATTCAATAGACATTAATGTAACATCACATCACAGATAATTCAAAAATGTTCATCCAAGGTAACTGTCGAAAAATACGAAACAGTAATTTGACAAATTCATTATCATCTCGCTGCTCATTATCATTATTGCGATGGTGACGTCATTTGAATAATTTTATTTATCATCGTTCGTTAAATTAAATCAATAAATCTGAAATCGTAATGTGACAACAGGAAAAGTGGATTATTGGGTAAAATAAGCGCGAAGTACCGTTGTAGAATTATTATTTACAAGCGCACGCTGCCTCGGAATGAATCATCGCTTTTTACAATAATTGCGTAATAAATGACCGACCAATCAACGTTTTTCAATTAAGAAATTAGCTAAAAATAAACTTTATCTCATGGGGTATTTCTGAAAAGGTTGCTACGATTACGATTTGTAATGTGGCTTGGTAAAACCGAGCAATAATTTTTTGAAACAAGCTGTAAGAAAACAAATGAAAGTTTCAGATCGGTCAAGGCAAGCAAGATACTCGAAGGAAACAATTTACTTCCTACAATTATTATTAAAATTTTTTGAAAATGTCCGTGTAGTGAAACGCACACACTCACCATTCGTCCTCCAGATTTTCCAAAAAAATTCTCCGAATACATGGTACCGTCAAAACAATCACTATCGTCCAGATCGAAGTTGAAATAGGGCACTAACTGAGACATCAAGTCGGTAAAAAGTTTTCACGTCAAAAATACAACTATCAAAAAGTCCGTGTATATAAAAAAACACACTTGGAAGCCTGTATCCTGTTTTGCGCGTGTAGTGAATGGAACAAATGTTTAACTAGTGGCAAGAGTTTGCGAACAACACGCTTTAAACCACTGGTTAAGACAATCAAGGTTAGTTACGCTCAATTTGTTTCGTCTTCGTCTCGTTCAAAAGGTGGAGTATGGTTCTCCCGCTCATGACTGTGGGGAATGTGGGGATTCCGACGACACAAATGCGCGCATATTACGGAAAGCGGCACCGAGAAATGCGCTGGCAAACGAGTGAAATTTATTCCAAAAATTTTTTCGTTTACTGTTCGCAGCGAGCTGAATTCGCAATTGTGGAGTTTTCGCTACTATTCGGTATTGGAGAGCTTAGTTCCATGGAACACGAAACGTAGTAACAAGATTTGCAGCACGTTTAGCATTATAGGTGATCGTGTCGTTTGCGTCTCTCCGAATTAGTGTGTTTTTTTACCTTAAAAAACAATTCAAGTTAAGCAGTTTCAGCGAAAAAAAATCCTGAATGGTCCATAAATTAAGCCAAAAAATACTTACAAACTTTTGAAATTTGCTTTTTCAAAATCACTTATTTATGCACGAAAATGTCCGGTGCTATTTGCTGCTAAATCGCGTTTTAGGTATCAAAAATTCATAACTCCACATGTAAAATTGCCGCTAAGATGCATAATAATTGCGTTTTTTGCAAAACTTTGATCATCTTCTCTAACAAGTTGTTCGAAAGGATGTCAGAATATTGGGATAATAGTTTGAGCGCGATTTCCAGCTGTGGAACATTGTTTAAATAATCTAAAAAACTGCAAAAAGCCGTTTTTTGCGCATAACTTTTGGACCGTTCATGCTATTCAAAAAAGTTTAATATTTTTTCAAGTATTAAAAATACCTACAATATGAGACAAACGCCGATTTTAGCGTCTTTTTAATTTTCTATAATTAATTTAGTTTCGCTCCAAAATAATCTCACTATATCTTTTTTTGAAGCTCTTTGTACACTTTATAAGTGGCACAAATTTGAGCTTAAAATATTCATAACTTTTTTTCCCAGTTTCCAGCCAGTCAGTTTCTAAATAAGTTTTTTTTTAAACGTCGAAGCCACTTATCTGAGGGTGTATTTTACTCGTAAAGAGTTATACTGCAACTTACAATAAAGAAAAAGTTGATTAATGAAGGGTAAATTGTTTAAACAGAAGTTTCAAATTAATCAATAAATTTATAGTCAGATGGCGGTTTATTTGATTCTTTCGGGGATTCAACACAATGCGGTGATGCCACATATTTTTTCGTGACTTAAAAATGTTGAGTTAGTTTGTGTGTGTTAGCATAGATGAAATGATTTTTTAATGAAACTGAAAAAATATACAAAAAGTAAAAGTTAATAACCTCAAAAGACCTAAATAATCTAAACCGACTCAAATTGAATGAATCAACAATTTTCATGATCTTAAAACGTTTTGCGCTGTTTATCGACTCGACTGGAAATTTAGCCTGAAAATGGTAATTTTTCTTGAACTTTGTGAGTGTTTTTTGGCTAAATTTATGGAGCATCCAGAATTTTTTTTTTGCTGAAACTAAACTTGAAGTATTCTTGAAGATAAAAAAACAAAAAACTAAAAATGGGGATGAATTCAAACTACCCGATGACCAATTACGAAATCGATAACAATTAAGACGGGAATGCGGCAGGGAGATCGTATTTCTCCTAAACAGTTCACATTGGCAGTGGAAGACGTCTCCAGAACAATGGATTCAATGGATGGCAAACATGGAGATGGATAAATAGAAAGAAAATTAACCTGAATTAGAAACTATGTTAACTGAACTAGCAAGAAAATCGGGAAAAAGTAAAGTTCTAAAAATGAACCACTTCCAAACAAAAATAATAAAAAAGAATCGCACACACAAGAAACTAGAATCGTAATACTGAACGGAACGTTCATAAAGCGGTCAACGATTATGTATATACATTTGGGACAAACGACGGGAAAAACAAGAAAAACCAGCGGAGGTAAAAAGAGGGGTGAGAATTAGCCTAAACAGGATTTGGACAAAACATAAGAAAATACAACAGTACCTAAAAATTAGTGTCTTTGAGCAGCGCATCGAGCTATGGCTCGATCAAGGCTGAGAATTAAATTACAAAATAAAAACAAAATAACTGGAGAAGAAACAAATCAAGTCAAATTTGCAGGCCTGTAGCCAGGTTAAAATGGGACTTCGCAGGCCAGACCAAAAAATCATTAGGTGAAATACCACGATACAACGATGGAGACCATGGGGGACGACATAAATAGGACAGGAGGGTAACATTGGTAACGAGTGACGCAAAATATAAACAAAAACAGAAAAAATATGGGACGCGTAGGTCCAAGGATGGACGAATTAGAGGGCGAAAGAAGAAGAAGAAGAGCTGATCTGCAAACGATACTAACGTATTCGTATTTCAGCTTTTATAATACACAATGATACTTAATGCATTGGAGAATGTTTAAATCTGTATTCTTTCGCGAGTTCATCTACCGATGGGTGCGCTGCAAAAATCACGAATACATTGGTAATACCTACCTGACATCCCATATTTTAACCTTTGCTTTAAGTCTATAACATAATACTTACACACTTTTCA
Organism: Dendroctonus ponderosae; assembly: GCF_020466585.1. Lineage (NCBI taxonomy): Eukaryota > Metazoa > Arthropoda > Insecta > Coleoptera > Curculionidae > Dendroctonus > Dendroctonus ponderosae. Next base: position 41,170 of record NW_026018927.1, on the reverse strand, counting down.
ATATGTTTCAATTTGTTTTGTTTAAAGGCTTGCAAAATCTGTGCAGAATTAATTACACAAAATAAGTCACAATGACATCTAATCAAAATAAGTGTCAAATTTATAATTATTAYAGTTATAATTAACAGTYATAATTTAGCCGCCAGTGGGCGTTTCAACTTTWAAACTCAACTTTTTTTTTCAACCTGTCAATCCCRTCAGGAGTTTGAAAAAATATCAATAATTAATTCCAAWRTTTGAGAAAAAATTACCGATTTGCCCYACTATCTARGGGTACTTTCTTTATTGGTATTGCGATTAATAATTATATTGGGTTAARTTTCACTTTTGACAWGCTTGGTACCGAGCCMSTACCTACACTAAAATCRGTTTAGGTGATTATAACGTCGTATTGTTCTGAGATTCGAACATGTGACRTTTTCGCTCATTATGGACGTCAAAGTGGTACGTAATTCTTAGTCACATTTTTCAAGTTAAAAAAAATCAATCAAAATTTGGAAAATTTAATAAATAGAAAGAATTTGAAGAAGTACGTTTGCTACACAGCGAAAGTTTATACAAATAAATACTTTCAATTAATTCCAACAAGCATTCAAACATGCAAATAATAAATAATTGCATAAATGTTTTAGTATATCGTTAAAAAATGTGTAAATAAGTGTATGCTTTGCGATGCATATTAGTTTTTAACTTAGTTTTTACAGTCGTTTTTAAACATCCAGCAAAGTTTGCTCTATCTCGATTGCATCGGCATTTCTTCTTGGACGCATTGCCGATGCATTATTACAATAGCGATTAGTTTATAATGGAATTGGTGTTTTGTTATGTGCCGCTGTCAGAATTGTATAAAATGATTCGGGTTTAATCTTGATAATTTAAAGAACCGATAGCACAAGTTAAATTAATGTCCCTGCATGATTGCATTGGACTTAATGTTCTTGTCTTTTGATTTTTTTTATATTCTTTCTTGTTTTTGAGATATATAGTGAAAAAACGCTCCATTTACTTAAATTTAATTTAGTCATAAAAATTCACAACTTGGACTTGTGTAAACTAAGGTTTGTGTTGAAAATTTAACGTTGAAGGGCTGTATTCGCGGTTCAAAATTGTTGAAAAAAGAACGGAAAAAATGTTATTTTAACGTCCTCTATCTTCAAAACTCTGCGATTTACGGAAAATTTCTAAATGAAAGGGGATCATTATTTGAACCTGACTTTTTTCCTGAATTTATGAAAATTGAACCTGAATCACTCTGGGTGTACCAGATGTTTTTTAATAAGTGTTTATAGACCGTGTTCGGAAAATGTGTTTGGAATTTCTTCGCGGATCAAATTGAAAATCCGTACCGAGTTTTATCATAGTTTCTCTAACTTTGTGATGAAAACTTGTTTTTCCACTTTGCCACTAGATAGCACTTTACCTATAATCCAAACTTCGTTTCCCGCATTTCTTTTTTGAAACGCCAAAGACGCGAGAAGGAATGCGCTATTTTAAACATTAGAAAATACTAGGTTGGTCATGACCAACGCTAATTTTTCTAATTTCATACACAACAAAAGTCTGAATTTCTACTACGTGACCCCCCCCCTGACTCAAAAGCTGGATCCCCTCCTGAGTTGTCTGGTCTTAAAATGTGCCAAATTTGGCAATTTCTATTATTGAATTCAATTCTGTTCAATTTAGGCACAATTTTTGTGCTCCAAAACTACTAAAATATTAAATGTATCAAGAATATTCCAATGTTGCATTCACATGCAGCACATAAAGTTRGTCTAAATTGAACAGTAATACAATAATTAGTATACATTTTTAAATTTGGCACATTTTAAAAATAGAAAACTTGATTTGCTGCGATTGTAATTAAGAGATGCAGGGTATCAAAAAAAGTATCGTTAATTTTTGGTTTTTCTAAGTAATTAATAATATAATATTTATATTTGGACAAAACTTGGTATATCGAGCTTTCGCAAAATGAAAAACGTAAATTTGATCTTCGTTTTGCCCTGTAGAGGACTCTACCTACAAGTCTTTCTCTCTTTAGAAAAGTTATAAATTTTCATTTAGGGTTGTATCACATATTTTAGCAAGAACATCAATTGCGTGAAGGTTTTTACGTTAAATATTTTAAAAACCATTTTCAAGATAATTAGTCGACGCATGTGTTTTTCAAAAGTAAATTTTGAAAAAGAACCATAATAACCAGAAAAGGCTTGTAAATTTATTCCGCAGTGTTTGTCATTATTATTGTATAAAAAGGGTCTATTATTTCAGATCAACATATCTCAAAAACAGTTATTCGTAGTGACTTGATGAGAATACCTTTTTACGTAAAAATTAATGAAAATTTTGTGCTAAAAAATACTTAAAAAAACAAAAGTTTGAATTAATGTAAACACCCTATAGCTCGATAAGTAAGACCTTGCAGTTCCATGTCTATATGGATTTTTCATCTTAAAAATTCCTGAGGAATCGCTCTGTAAAGTATGTTCAATAATAATCTTGAAAGACACAAGAAGATTTTGAATGTTTACCGTCTACGTCGTTTATTGACTTGATATAACTGTGACATAATGCCAATATAATCGCGTCGTTACGACGTGACAAAATTTGTGACATTGACGTACATTATCATTTTTTTTATCATTATCAATTTCGAGATTTAACAATTTGGAGCTTTTGCTAACGTTTTGCACCAAGCTGGGGCATGTGTCTTATGTAAAAGTTTCGGTACGTTTAATTTTTTTGTTTCAAAGTCTATCAACCAGCAGGTATATTGTTTCGAATGTTTCTGCCTTCAAACTTTGACACGAAAAACCTGATGACGTGGTAATGCATGCCAATGTCAGCAATTTTGTCGCATCATATCGGCGAGATCATCACCCCATCATCATCATCATTGTGCCCCAAAATACCATCGCTCCTCTTTGTACCTCACTGCAAATAGTTAATTCCAAACTGATAGATATTGAGGAACCAATTGAAATACGAAAACTCTCCACATGAGCTGAAACAACATTCGTTTTCGCATTGTCAAGGTAATAGCGTGAGTTAGATAAAGACAGGAGAATATTACTGGAAAAGCCAAAGTAAGATGATTGCCGTGTGCCACCGAGGTCAGTAGGTGGTAATTCTGGGAATTTCGGAAGGAAATAAAGTTGGAAATTTTTATCGTTCATGGAATAGATCTAGATGCCTCGCTCGTGTTTCAAATAATTTTAATCAATTTGTAGGAGTAGGGTTCTAGGAACATGTTCTTAACTGTATGTACAATAAACGGTTTACATCTTAAATGATGATTGGGAAACCGGAAACATTTCGCTGATGTTATATGTCACGTACTACATACAATATATTTCTTTTGGAAGCACTGATATAATATGAAATAAATATACAGGGTGACAAAAAAATTGACTTCATTAATTTGGGGGTGTTTAGGAAATACGGGAAAAATAGTGAAAACAAATTAATTGTTATTAATAACTGAGATATTTGCAAATAACTAGATCAGAAGGTGGGCAAAAATGTTTTTCAAGGCAATCTGTTGCTTCTTAATTATCAAAAACGCAAGTAACCATAAAGTGTGAAGAAAGTGCATGACTTGACACTTGGCTCTAATGATTGGAAAAGTTCCCTAAAACCCGCCCCAAATTCATTTTTTAAGCATTGTAACAATCATCGCTCTCAGATTAAATGCTTTTATTCAACTGCGCTCTTTCTTTTAAACATTTGCATCTTATAAAGCAGGTTTAGACGATGCTTAATTCTGAAGATACTCAAGGTTTAATGAAAATCGACTAGAATCCTGCATTTCGGAAGGCTTAGAAAAGACATTTTTACTATCTTTAGAAGGTACTTCACTCTAAATATGGCGAAAGTTTAGCAAATATCGGTTTTCAAATGAAGACATTTAACCAACTGCGCTCTCTCTATACGGGTACTACTATTCTTGAATCCCAAAAGGTGTTTTCTCAACTCTTCCACTTAAAGTATTTAAAGATGGCTTAATATTGCTGAGATAATGGGGTTTTGATGGAAGCACGGAACATAGCGAATACAAACAGAAATTTTCAGATGGAAATGCTAGTGACGCAATCTATCTATAGATGTTGCTCTTTTACAAGCTTTACAATTTGGACATTCAATTCAGAAAACTTGAAAATATATGCTTTATATTTATAAAGCTAGCTAGAGAACTTGTCAAACAATATATGTGGTATTATCTACACGCTTCAGTTCACAAATTTCTTCTACATGGATCTAACGCAATTTTTTCTAACGCACTTTCTTAAAAAGGTGCAGAACGAAAATCCCAGCCGGTCTTTAAATGACATCAAATTTTAGTAAAGGCCATTCATTTAGAAAAATAATAATTTGCTTACTTTTACTTTAAGTATTTTGCACAATCAAAAGGCTTGAAAAGTGGTGCATGACTTATAGTTCGATTTATAAAGTTTTCTCTCCATTTTAACTTAAATAACTGTAAATTTGTATTCCAAAATTTGAGGGTCGTTTGATAAGTCAAACTTTTTGAGTGAGAAATTTTTTTCGGCCACAAAACGTTTTATTTCTCAACATAATCTCCTTTCAGCTCGATACACTTAGTCCAGCGTCTTTCCAATTTTTGTATTCCTTCCAAATAAAATAATTTCTTGAGGTCCTCAAAATATGCGTTTTTTTTCCAAAGATGACTTCTTCATGGGACCCATTTCTCTTACCGCCCCGCCATTTCTTCAAGTTTGGAAACAGGAAATACTCGCAGGGGGCCATATCTGGAGAATATGCTGGGTGGGGTAGCAGTTCGTAGCCTAATTCATGGATTTTTGCCATGGCGACTACACACGTGTGCACCCGTGCATTGCCCTGATGACACAGCAATTTTTTTTAAATAAATATTTAATACAAATTAGTTCATAAGTGTAAGTTCAAGGTCCTGCAACTCCGTTCTTTTAGAGATTTCGGAAAACTGATGAGCTGAAGACATAGTTCCGTTTAACATGTATAACAAATAACCATTTAATTTTTTTACTTTTCCTAAACCTAAAAAAATGAAGAAATGGATTTACCGTTTTTTTACGTACATTTTTACACTCTACATATATCACTCCTCATATTTATGTTAATCCCAAGATGGTGTGGTAATCTTCTAAAAATTGGTGACGAACGGTCATTCAAGAGACATTAAATAAGTTTATCAAAAACAGCAGCTTATTGACACGGTTTTCGAATATCACGTCATCTGGCAAAAGTAAACCAATACAATTGTTAGATGCAAGTGTTCAATCGAAACAACAATCGACAAAATAAATTTGAAATTGATGACTCAAGTCAAACTGGATCAGTTACCTATTGATACGAAAATGTGGTTCGCAAGTGAGGAAAATATCATTTGAAATTAATTAATATTGACAATAATTTAGCTTACACTGACAAAATGTATATTATATGCGTTCCTACCGATGGTACTTATTTATTTGTTATTTTGTACGCCCCTAATTTAAAACTCTAAGAACAATCTGAAACAGTTATTGGCGCAACTTTCAGCGCAATAGATAATAAAACTTCCTTTTCGGGGGAAATAAAAACTGTCTGGTAAACACTACCCCTCAATTTAAACAGACTCGTTCCAGTGAGTGGCCGCCACCCCCGCCAGACACTCTCCCTAACCTATTTTTTATCTAATTTACCAAGTGCGTTCCTCCCGACATGGGCCGAAGGGTGATATTTCCCCTGTCCCAACAGCCCTAACTAGGAATTTCGTTTATTTCTTTTGCTTTTGATAATCGGCCACCCTACCACAATGTTAGTGACGACTGAAAATGCTGTTCGATTTTATGAAGGGTGCATAATATTTATCGTGTGTGTGCTACGGACCATTCGAGTTTAGCAGTTTATATGATCGAAACGTTGCTTTGCTAAAAATAAAAAGCGGCTTTCTGTTTTGGCGGCTTAAAAACTAAAACTGACTTGTTCAATGAAACTTTGATAATATAAAATCGCGTTTCGTCGAATTAAATGGCTCACTTGATCTTAAAAACATACCGTCTATGCCTGATTTTCACTCCATTTTTATCGTAAGTTAATTGTGTTAACTTAACGATTTGATTCATTTCCTTTGAGAGTCATGAAAATGAAATTGTTATCAGCTCAATATTATTGTCGGATTTTCCAATTAGACAAACATTTCTGAAAGTAGGTAAATAGACATTACAATTCTATATATGAGTGTGTAAACACAATAATATTGACATATACGTAATATATATATAAGGGGTAATAGGGGCTCACTACACAGAGAGTACGAGAAAAATATTCAAAAATGTTTTTTCCAAAATTTCTAGAAGATATTAACAGTTGAAAATCGAATTTCGACTTTGTTATTAAGCCTTATTTTGAAATGATCCCATGTTTGAATGTAGCCTATTGGAATAAGTAAGCCTTTGAAAAGACAAATTACGATCTCTTACAAAAATTTCTATTTTAAAAAAGTTTCTCTCCTAAATTTTTTTGATGAAATCAAAGCAGCAATGATATTTTTTGTCGAAAAGAGTGCACAATAAAATGATTAAACAGGCAAGAACTTATGATGACAATAAAGAACAATTCGTCGTTAATAATATTGACATTTTAAAAAGCAGATTCCTACATTTCACGAATACTGTTGAATTTACCGTTTATCCTTATATATTTTATTGACACTCTATTTTTTATGGTTATCGAAGTTTTTAATAATTACGAAGCAACAGGTATTTACGTAATGTTAATTAGGCAGATTACCTTAAAAAACATTGTTGCCGTCCTTCTGATATAGGTTTTTGCAGATTTCTCAGTTTTTAATGGCAATTCATTTTTTTAKCATTTTTTCTGCAATCCGAAAACACCTCCWAAGAAATGACGSCAAGYTTGAATATCCCTGTAAATAGCAGAAAAATTAAATAACATAATAACATACAATATAATATAASATTCCACTTTAGATGTTATCAACAGAAGCGCTGAACACAAATCTWCGAGTCTCGTAACTAAATATTTAAAAAAAAATGGAACGAAAACTCCTATACTTTATTTTCTATGGATTGTTTATAACTTACATGTACAAAATGTCCACGATAAGGATGCATTGCATGGGGATCTCCGAAACCGTAAGAGATACGAAGTCGGTTAAATTAGGAAAAAGTTGCGCAATCAGRCTATATACRTTGCGTTTTCAAAAACAAGATTTTCTTTTAATTTTTAGATATTTAGAACAAAGATAAAGAAAGAAAAACGATACCAAAATTGCGCTTGTCAGTTYGAACATCTGTGAATAAGTATTTAATGCACATCAGYATCAGAATTTCTCGAGAGTTTTTCATTATGTCGGGAAACAATTTTACAAGCAAAGAAAAATTTGATATGTTTTCATGTATCCATTGTTCCATTTCAGGTTTTTACGTATTGATAATTAGGCAGATTACCTTGAAAACATTGTTGCCGTCTCGCTGATACAATTTTGCAAATTTCTCAGTTTTCCATAACAATAAATTATTTTGACTATTTTTCTATACTCTTAAACCACCCCCAGACAACTCGAGAGGAATTACTCCAATTTTGAATCACCCTGTATATAGGTCCCTAAAGGAATCCTTGAAAAATCTGATATTTTTTATTACTTGTTACTTGGTATCAAGTACGTAAGTAATTTATTCCTCAATTTTCGTAAGTCATTTTTTTCCTATGTCAGACGCTGTGCCAGATTGTATCGGTAATATGCTGACTTTTCTGGCAACAATATTTTGAAATTCCCCTTTTAATGGCAACTCTGTGTTTCAGGATTATTATAAGGCATGTAGTAAAGTCATTTTGACTACATGCCTTATAATAACGCACAAGACGGATTTTTAGAAAAATAGGCAACCCTTTACTAAAGAAAAGTACATACCTATTGCCTGTTCAGTTAAAATGAACAATACTCTTTGTTTTGATTATTTGCTACATTGCCACGATTTATTTGCCCCTAATGAAGAACGTAAAACGTTGTTTCATCTTCTTTTTCCACATAATATTTTCTTTTTGTTTTCTAATGAATCTACCCACAGGCATTTTATATATGGCCTTGCTTCATGTAATGTCTTTGAAAAACATCATGTCATTATTATTATTATAGAATGACGTCTAAATGTGTGGATAATTTTTCTTTTCAGAAGCCCTACCTTCAGAAATCCTAAAAATATGCACTATACAGGGTGATTCAAAAATTGGCGAAATGAAAATATCGAAAAATTTTTTTTCGAAAATTTCTAGAAGATATTAACAGTTGAAGATCGAATTTCAACTTTGTTATTAAGCATTATTTTTAAATTGTTCCATGTTTAATTGGTAGCATATTGGAATACTTACAGGTGGATAGCCCTTGTCAGTAATAACAATTTGTCAAACTGTGACTTACTTTGAATTTCCTTTCACGAATTTGTGGATATGCGATTAGTTCAGGGGAAATGCTACAGTAACATAGCAGAAGCTGAAAGAATTCACGCCAACAAAAGGCGAAAAGAGGGGTTCCAGGAAGATAGCGGACGACAATCGATGTTCGGGTTCCAATCACAGAGGAACAAGTATTGGACATAATCGAATCAGGGTCTTCCAGGGGCACTCAGAGCACAATAACTGACACTTTCCCAAGCACCAAATAAATACCGAGTAAGGGCTACATTCCTACCACGTTTGTACGA
>NW_026018927.1:0-32362 GCF_020466585.1 Dendroctonus ponderosae | reverse complement strand
AAACATTTGAATGGTTAACTCCAAACAAGCTAGTGCCTGTGCAATCTCCTTATTATCCACTCTTATCAAGCAGCTTCTCGTATTCAGTTAATTAACTCGTGCTGCATTTGTATCTCCTTGTGCTGTGTGTGTCGTACAAACGTGGTAGGAATGTAGCCCTTACTCGGTATTTATTTGGTGCTTGGGAAAGTGTCAGTTATTGTGCTCTGAGTGCCCCTGGAAGACCCTGATTCGATTATGTCCAATACTTGTTCCTCTGTGATTGGAACCCGAACATCGATTGTCGTCCGCTATCTTCCTGGAACCCCTCTTTTCGCCTTTTGTTGGCGTGAATTCTTTCAGCTTCTGCTATGTTACTGTAGCATTTCCCCTGAACTAATCGCATATCCACAAATTCGTGAAAGGAAATTCAAAGTAAGTCACAGTTTGACAAAGGGCCTGTAAGACACCTGTAACTATTTGTTAATGACAAAAACCATCATTGACGCTGTGCCTTTTCATCAAAAAATTGTAGAAGAGAAGTTTTTTGATATCAAAAATTTTCGTAGTTTGAAGCAAATATCGTAATTTTTCTTTTTGAATGCTTAAGTATTCCAATATGCTACCAATTAAACATGGAACAATTTAAAAATAATGCTTAGTAACAAAGTTGAAATTCGATCTTCAACTGTTAATATCTTCTAGAAATTTTGGAAAAAAAATTTTTCGATATTTTTATTTTGCCAATTTTTGAATCACCAACCAATCATATAGTGCATATTTTTAGGATTTCTGAAAAGGAAAATTATCCACACATTTAGACGTCATTCTATAATAATAATAGTGACATGATGTTTTTCAAAGACATTACATGAAGCAAGTCCATATATAAAATGCCTGTGGGTAGATTCATTAAAAAACAAAAAGAAAATATTATGTGGAAAAAGAAGATGAAACAACGTTTTACGTTCTTCATTAGGGGAAAATAAATCGTGGCAATGTAGCAAATAATCAAAACAAAGAGTATTGTTCATTTTAACTGAACAGGCAATTGGTATGTACTTTTCTTTAGTACAGGGTTGCATATTTTTCTAAAAATCCGTCTTGTGCGTTATTATAAGGTATGTAGTCAAAATGACTTTACTACATGCCTTATAATAATCCTGAAACACAGAGTTGCCATTAAAAAGGGAATTTCAAAATATTGTTGCCAGAAAAGTCAGCATATTACCGATACAATCTGGCACAGCGTCTGACATAGGAAAAAAGTGACTTACGAAAATTGAGGAATAAATTACTTACGTACTTGATATCAAGTAACAAGTAATAAAAAATATCAGATTTTCAAAGGATTCCTTTAGGGACCTATATACAGGGTGATTCAAAATTGGAGTAATTCCTCTCGAGTTGTCTGGGGGTGGTTTAAGAGTATAGAAAAATAGTCAAAATAATTTATTGTTATGGAAAACTGAGAAATTTGCAAAATTGTATCAGCGAGACGGCAACAATGTTTTCAAGGTAATCTGCCTAATTATCAATACGTAAAAACCTGAAATGGAACAATGGATACATGAAAACATATCAAATTTTTCTTTGCTTGTAAAATTGTTTCCCGACATAATGAAAAACTCTCGAGAAATTCTGATRCTGATGTGCATTAAATACTTATTCACAGATGTTCRAACTGACAAGCGCAATTTTGGTATCGTTTTTCTTTCTTTATCTTTGTTCTAAATATCTAAAAATTAAAAGAAAATCTTGTTTTTGAAAACGCAAYGTATATAGYCTGATTGCGCAACTTTTTCCTAATTTAACCGACTTCGTATCTCTTACGGTTTCGGAGATCCCCATGCAATGCATCCTTATCGTGGACATTTTGTACATGTAAGTTATAAACAATCCATAGAAAATAAAGTATAGGAGTTTTCGTTCCATTTTTTTTTAAATATTTAGTTACGAGACTCGWAGATTTGTGTTCAGCGCTTCTGTTGATAACATCTAAAGTGGAATSTTATATTATATTGTATGTTATTATGTTATTTAATTTTTCTGCTATTTACAGGGATATTCAARCTTGSCGTCATTTCTTWGGAGGTGTTTTCGGATTGCAGAAAAAATGMTAAAAAAATGAATTGCCATTAAAAACTGAGAAATCTGCAAAAACCTATATCAGAAGGACGGCAACAATGTTTTTTAAGGTAATCTGCCTAATTAACATTACGTAAATACCTGTTGCTTCGTAATTATTAAAAACTTCGATAACCATAAAAAATAGAGTGTCAATAAAATATATAAGGATAAACGGTAAATTCAACAGTATTCGTGAAATGTAGGAATCTGCTTTTTAAAATGTCAATATTATTAACGACGAATTGTTCTTTATTGTCATCATAAGTTCTTGCCTGTTTAATCATTTTATTGTGCACTCTTTTCGACAAAAAATATCATTGCTGCTTTGATTTCATCAAAAAAATTTAGGAGAGAAACTTTTTTAAAATAGAAATTTTTGTAAGAGATCGTAATTTGTCTTTTCAAAGGCTTACTTATTCCAATAGGCTACATTCAAACATGGGATCATTTCAAAATAAGGCTTAATAACAAAGTCGAAATTCGATTTTCAACTGTTAATATCTTCTAGAAATTTTGGAAAAAACATTTTTGAATATTTTTCTCGTACTCTCTGTGTAGTGAGCCCCTATTACCCCTTATATATATATTACGTATATGTCAATATTATTGTGTTTACACACTCATATATAGAATTGTAATGTCTATTTACCTACTTTCAGAAATGTTTGTCTAATTGGAAAATCCGACAATAATATTGAGCTGATAACAATTTCATTTTCATGACTCTCAAAGGAAATGAATCAAATCGTTAAGTTAACACAATTAACTTACGATAAAAATGGAGTGAAAATCAGGCATAGACGGTATGTTTTTAAGATCAAGTGAGCCATTTAATTCGACGAAACGCGATTTTATATTATCAAAGTTTCATTGAACAAGTCAGTTTTAGTTTTTAAGCCGCCAAAACAGAAAGCCGCTTTTTATTTTTAGCAAAGCAACGTTTCGATCATATAAACTGCTAAACTCGAATGGTCCGTAGCACACACACGATAAATATTATGCACCCTTCATAAAATCGAACAGCATTTTCAGTCGTCACTAACATTGTGGTAGGGTGGCCGATTATCAAAAGCAAAAGAAATAAACGAAATTCCTAGTTAGGGCTGTTGGGACAGGGGAAATATCACCCTTCGGCCCATGTCGGGAGGAACGCACTTGGTAAATTAGATAAAAAATAGGTTAGGGAGAGTGTCTGGCGGGGGTGGCGGCCACTCACTGGAACGAGTCTGTTTAAATTGAGGGGTAGTGTTTACCAGACAGTTTTTATTTCCCCCGAAAAGGAAGTTTTATTATCTATTGCGCTGAAAGTTGCGCCAATAACTGTTTCAGATTGTTCTTAGAGTTTTAAATTAGGGGCGTACAAAATAACAAATAAATAAGTACCATCGGTAGGAACGCATATAATATACATTTTGTCAGTGTAAGCTAAATTATTGTCAATATTAATTAATTTCAAATGATATTTTCCTCACTTGCGAACCACATTTTCGTATCAATAGGTAACTGATCCAGTTTGACTTGAGTCATCAATTTCAAATTTATTTTGTCGATTGTTGTTTCGATTGAACACTTGCATCTAACAATTGTATTGGTTTACTTTTGCCAGATGACGTGATATTCGAAAACCGTGTCAATAAGCTGCTGTTTTTGATAAACTTATTTAATGTCTCTTGAATGACCGTTCGTCACCAATTTTTAGAAGATTACCACACCATCTTGGGATTAACATAAATATGAGGAGTGATATATGTAGAGTGTAAAAATGTACGTAAAAAAACGGTAAATCCATTTCTTCATTTTTTTAGGTTTAGGAAAAGTAAAAAAATTAAATGGTTATTTGTTATACATGTTAAACGGAACTATGTCTTCAGCTCATCAGTTTTCCGAAATCTCTAAAAGAACGGAGTTGCAGGACCTTGAACTTACACTTATGAACTAATTTGTATTAAATATTTATTTAAAAAAAATTGCTGTGTCATCAGGGCAATGCACGGGTGCACACGTGTGTAGTCGCCATGGCAAAAATCCATGAATTAGGCTACGAACTGCTACCCCACCCAGCATATTCTCCAGATATGGCCCCCTGCGAGTATTTCCTGTTTCCAAACTTGAAGAAATGGCGGGGCGGTAAGAGAAATGGGTCCCATGAAGAAGTCATCTTTGGAAAAAAAACGCATATTTTGAGGACCTCAAGAAATTATTTTATTTGGAAGGAATACAAAAATTGGAAAGACGCTGGACTAAGTGTATCGAGCTGAAAGGAGATTATGTTGAGAAATAAAACGTTTTGTGGCCGAAAAAAATTTCTCACTCAAAAAGTTTGACTTATCAAACGACCCTCAAATTTTGGAATACAAATTTACAGTTATTTAAGTTAAAATGGAGAGAAAACTTTATAAATCGAACTATAAGTCATGCACCACTTTTCAAGCCTTTTGATTGTGCAAAATACTTAAAGTAAAAGTAAGCAAATTATTATTTTTCTAAATGAATGGCCTTTACTAAAATTTGATGTCATTTAAAGACCGGCTGGGATTTTCGTTCTGCACCTTTTTAAGAAAGTGCGTTAGAAAAAATTGCGTTAGATCCATGTAGAAGAAATTTGTGAACTGAAGCGTGTAGATAATACCACATATATTGTTTGACAAGTTCTCTAGCTAGCTTTATAAATATAAAGCATATATTTTCAAGTTTTCTGAATTGAATGTCCAAATTGTAAAGCTTGTAAAAGAGCAACATCTATAGATAGATTGCGTCACTAGCATTTCCATCTGAAAATTTCTGTTTGTATTCGCTATGTTCCGTGCTTCCATCAAAACCCCATTATCTCAGCAATATTAAGCCATCTTTAAATACTTTAAGTGGAAGAGTTGAGAAAACACCTTTTGGGATTCAAGAATAGTAGTACCCGTATAGAGAGAGCGCAGTTGGTTAAATGTCTTCATTTGAAAACCGATATTTGCTAAACTTTCGCCATATTTAGAGTGAAGTACCTTCTAAAGATAGTAAAAATGTCTTTTCTAAGCCTTCCGAAATGCAGGATTCTAGTCGATTTTCATTAAACCTTGAGTATCTTCAGAATTAAGCATCGTCTAAACCTGCTTTATAAGATGCAAATGTTTAAAAGAAAGAGCGCAGTTGAATAAAAGCATTTAATCTGAGAGCGATGATTGTTACAATGCTTAAAAAATGAATTTGGGGCGGGTTTTAGGGAACTTTTCCAATCATTAGAGCCAAGTGTCAAGTCATGCACTTTCTTCACACTTTATGGTTACTTGCGTTTTTGATAATTAAGAAGCAACAGATTGCCTTGAAAAACATTTTTGCCCACCTTCTGATCTAGTTATTTGCAAATATCTCAGTTATTAATAACAATTAATTTGTTTTCACTATTTTTCCCGTATTTCCTAAACACCCCCAAATTAATGAAGTCAATTTTTTTGTCACCCTGTATATTTATTTCATATTATATCAGTGCTTCCAAAAGAAATATATTGTATGTAGTACGTGACATATAACATCAGCGAAATGTTTCCGGTTTCCCAATCATCATTTAAGATGTAAACCGTTTATTGTACATACAGTTAAGAACATGTTCCTAGAACCCTACTCCTACAAATTGATTAAAATTATTTGAAACACGAGCGAGGCATCTAGATCTATTCCATGAACGATAAAAATTTCCAACTTTATTTCCTTCCGAAATTCCCAGAATTACCACCTACTGACCTCGGTGGCACACGGCAATCATCTTACTTTGGCTTTTCCAGTAATATTCTCCTGTCTTTATCTAACTCACGCTATTACCTTGACAATGCGAAAACGAATGTTGTTTCAGCTCATGTGGAGAGTTTTCGTATTTCAATTGGTTCCTCAATATCTATCAGTTTGGAATTAACTATTTGCAGTGAGGTACAAAGAGGAGCGATGGTATTTTGGGGCACAATGATGATGATGATGGGGTGATGATCTCGCCGATATGATGCGACAAAATTGCTGACATTGGCATGCATTACCACGTCATCAGGTTTTTCGTGTCAAAGTTTGAAGGCAGAAACATTCGAAACAATATACCTGCTGGTTGATAGACTTTGAAACAAAAAAATTAAACGTACCGAAACTTTTACATAAGACACATGCCCCAGCTTGGTGCAAAACGTTAGCAAAAGCTCCAAATTGTTAAATCTCGAAATTGATAATGATAAAAAAAATGATAATGTACGTCAATGTCACAAATTTTGTCACGTCGTAACGACGCGATTATATTGGCATTATGTCACAGTTATATCAAGTCAATAAACGACGTAGACGGTAAACATTCAAAATCTTCTTGTGTCTTTCAAGATTATTATTGAACATACTTTACAGAGCGATTCCTCAGGAATTTTTAAGATGAAAAATCCATATAGACATGGAACTGCAAGGTCTTACTTATCGAGCTATAGGGTGTTTACATTAATTCAAACTTTTGTTTTTTTAAGTATTTTTTAGCACAAAATTTTCATTAATTTTTACGTAAAAAGGTATTCTCATCAAGTCACTACGAATAACTGTTTTTGAGATATGTTGATCTGAAATAATAGACCCTTTTTATACAATAATAATGACAAACACTGCGGAATAAATTTACAAGCCTTTTCTGGTTATTATGGTTCTTTTTCAAAATTTACTTTTGAAAAACACATGCGTCGACTAATTATCTTGAAAATGGTTTTTAAAATATTTAACGTAAAAACCTTCACGCAATTGATGTTCTTGCTAAAATATGTGATACAACCCTAAATGAAAATTTATAACTTTTCTAAAGAGAGAAAGACTTGTAGGTAGAGTCCTCTACAGGGCAAAACGAAGATCAAATTTACGTTTTTCATTTTGCGAAAGCTCGATATACCAAGTTTTGTCCAAATATAAATATTATATTATTAATTACTTAGAAAAACCAAAAATTAACGATACTTTTTTTGATACCCTGCATCTCTTAATTACAATCGCAGCAAATCAAGTTTTCTATTTTTAAAATGTGCCAAATTTAAAAATGTATACTAATTATTGTATTACTGTTCAATTTAGACYAACTTTATGTGCTGCATGTGAATGCAACATTGGAATATTCTTGATACATTTAATATTTTAGTAGTTTTGGAGCACAAAAATTGTGCCTAAATTGAACAGAATTGAATTCAATAATAGAAATTGCCAAATTTGGCACATTTTAAGACCAGACAACTCAGGAGGGGATCCAGCTTTTGAGTCAGGGGGGGGGTCACGTAGTAGAAATTCAGACTTTTGTTGTGTATGAAATTAGAAAAATTAGCGTTGGTCATGACCAACCTAGTATTTTCTAATGTTTAAAATAGCGCATTCCTTCTCGCGTCTTTGGCGTTTCAAAAAAGAAATGCGGGAAACGAAGTTTGGATTATAGGTAAAGTGCTATCTAGTGGCAAAGTGGAAAAACAAGTTTTCATCACAAAGTTAGAGAAACTATGATAAAACTCGGTACGGATTTTCAATTTGATCCGCGAAGAAATTCCAAACACATTTTCCGAACACGGTCTATAAACACTTATTAAAAAACATCTGGTACACCCAGAGTGATTCAGGTTCAATTTTCATAAATTCAGGAAAAAAGTCAGGTTCAAATAATGATCCCCTTTCATTTAGAAATTTTCCGTAAATCGCAGAGTTTTGAAGATAGAGGACGTTAAAATAACATTTTTTCCGTTCTTTTTTCAACAATTTTGAACCGCGAATACAGCCCTTCAACGTTAAATTTTCAACACAAACCTTAGTTTACACAAGTCCAAGTTGTGAATTTTTATGACTAAATTAAATTTAAGTAAATGGAGCGTTTTTTCACTATATATCTCAAAAACAAGAAAGAATATAAAAAAAATCAAAAGACAAGAACATTAAGTCCAATGCAATCATGCAGGGACATTAATTTAACTTGTGCTATCGGTTCTTTAAATTATCAAGATTAAACCCGAATCATTTTATACAATTCTGACAGCGGCACATAACAAAACACCAATTCCATTATAAACTAATCGCTATTGTAATAATGCATCGGCAATGCGTCCAAGAAGAAATGCCGATGCAATCGAGATAGAGCAAACTTTGCTGGATGTTTAAAAACGACTGTAAAAACTAAGTTAAAAACTAATATGCATCGCAAAGCATACACTTATTTACACATTTTTTAACGATATACTAAAACATTTATGCAATTATTTATTATTTGCATGTTTGAATGCTTGTTGGAATTAATTGAAAGTATTTATTTGTATAAACTTTCGCTGTGTAGCAAACGTACTTCTTCAAATTCTTTCTATTTATTAAATTTTCCAAATTTTGATTGATTTTTTTTAACTTGAAAAATGTGACTAAGAATTACGTACCACTTTGACGTCCATAATGAGCGAAAAYGTCACATGTTCGAATCTCAGAACAATACGACGTTATAATCACCTAAACYGATTTTAGTGTAGGTASKGGCTCGGTACCAAGCWTGTCAAAAGTGAAAYTTAACCCAATATAATTATTAATCGCAATACCAATAAAGAAAGTACCCYTAGATAGTRGGGCAAATCGGTAATTTTTTCTCWWACATTGGAATTAATTATTGATATTTTTTCAAACTCCTGAYGGGATTGACAGGTTGAAAAAAAAAGTTGAGTWTTAAAGTTGAAACGCCCACTGGCGGCTAAATTATRACTGTTAATTATAACTRTAATAATTATAAATTTGACACTTATTTTGATTAGATGTCATTGTGACTTATTTTGTGTAATTAATTCTGCACAGATTTTGCAAGCCTTTAAACAAAACAAATTGAAACATATTGAAAAGTGTGTAAGTATTATGTTATAGACTTAAAGCAAAGGTTAAAATATGGGATGTCAGGTAGGTATTACCAATGTATTCGTGATTTTTGCAGCGCACCCATCGGTAGATGAACTCGCGAAAGAATACAGATTTAAACATTCTCCAATGCATTAAGTATCATTGTGTATTATAAAAGCTGAAATACGAATACGTTAGTATCGTTTGCAGATCAGCTCTTCTTCTTCTTCTTTCGCCCTCTAATTCGTCCATCCTTGGACCTACGCGTCCCATATTTTTTCTGTTTTTGTTTATATTTTGCGTCACTCGTTACCAATGTTACCCTCCTGTCCTATTTATGTCGTCCCCCATGGTCTCCATCGTTGTATCGTGGTATTTCACCTAATGATTTTTTGGTCTGGCCTGCGAAGTCCCATTTTAACCTGGCTACAGGCCTGCAAATTTGACTTGATTTGTTTCTTCTCCAGTTATTTTGTTTTTATTTTGTAATTTAATTCTCAGCCTTGATCGAGCCATAGCTCGATGCGCTGCTCAAAGACACTAATTTTTAGGTACTGTTGTATTTTCTTATGTTTTGTCCAAATCCTGTTTAGGCTAATTCTCACCCCTCTTTTTACCTCCGCTGGTTTTTCTTGTTTTTCCCGTCGTTTGTCCCAAATGTATATACATAATCGTTGACCGCTTTATGAACGTTCCGTTCAGTATTACGATTCTAGTTTCTTGTGTGTGCGATTCTTTTTTATTATTTTTGTTTGGAAGTGGTTCATTTTTAGAACTTTACTTTTTCCCGATTTTCTTGCTAGTTCAGTTAACATAGTTTCTAATTCAGGTTAATTTTCTTTCTATTTATCCATCTCCATGTTTGCCATCCATTGAATCCATTGTTCTGGAGACGTCTTCCACTGCCAATGTGAACTGTTTAGGAGAAATACGATCTCCCTGCCGCATTCCCGTCTTAATTGTTATCGATTTCGTAATTGGTCATCGGGTAGTTTGAATTCATCCCCATTTTTAGTTTTTTGTTTTTTTATCTTCAAGAATACTTCAAGTTTAGTTTCAGCAAAAAAAAAATTCTGGATGCTCCATAAATTTAGCCAAAAAACACTCACAAAGTTCAAGAAAAATTACCATTTTCAGGCTAAATTTCCAGTCGAGTCGATAAACAGCGCAAAACGTTTTAAGATCATGAAAATTGTTGATTCATTCAATTTGAGTCGGTTTAGATTATTTAGGTCTTTTGAGGTTATTAACTTTTACTTTTTGTATATTTTTTCAGTTTCATTAAAAAATCATTTCATCTATGCTAACACACACAAACTAACTCAACATTTTTAAGTCACGAAAAAATATGTGGCATCACCGCATTGTGTTGAATCCCCGAAAGAATCAAATAAACCGCCATCTGACTATAAATTTATTGATTAATTTGAAACTTCTGTTTAAACAATTTACCCTTCATTAATCAACTTTTTCTTTATTGTAAGTTGCAGTATAACTCTTTACGAGTAAAATACACCCTCAGATAAGTGGCTTCGACGTTTAAAAAAAAACTTATTTAGAAACTGACTGGCTGGAAACTGGGAAAAAAAGTTATGAATATTTTAAGCTCAAATTTGTGCCACTTATAAAGTGTACAAAGAGCTTCAAAAAAAGATATAGTGAGATTATTTTGGAGCGAAACTAAATTAATTATAGAAAATTAAAAAGACGCTAAAATCGGCGTTTGTCTCATATTGTAGGTATTTTTAATACTTGAAAAAATATTAAACTTTTTTGAATAGCATGAACGGTCCAAAAGTTATGCGCAAAAAACGGCTTTTTGCAGTTTTTTAGATTATTTAAACAATGTTCCACAGCTGGAAATCGCGCTCAAACTATTATCCCAATATTCTGACATCCTTTCGAACAACTTGTTAGAGAAGATGATCAAAGTTTTGCAAAAAACGCAATTATTATGCATCTTAGCGGCAATTTTACATGTGGAGTTATGAATTTTTGATACCTAAAACGCGATTTAGCAGCAAATAGCACCGGACATTTTCGTGCATAAATAAGTGATTTTGAAAAAGCAAATTTCAAAAGTTTGTAAGTATTTTTTGGCTTAATTTATGGACCATTCAGGATTTTTTTTCGCTGAAACTGCTTAACTTGAATTGTTTTTTAAGGTAAAAAAACACACTAATTCGGAGAGACGCAAACGACACGATCACCTATAATGCTAAACGTGCTGCAAATCTTGTTACTACGTTTCGTGTTCCATGGAACTAAGCTCTCCAATACCGAATAGTAGCGAAAACTCCACAATTGCGAATTCAGCTCGCTGCGAACAGTAAACGAAAAAATTTTTGGAATAAATTTCACTCGTTTGCCAGCGCATTTCTCGGTGCCGCTTTCCGTAATATGCGCGCATTTGTGTCGTCGGAATCCCCACATTCCCCACAGTCATGAGCGGGAGAACCATACTCCACCTTTTGAACGAGACGAAGACGAAACAAATTGAGCGTAACTAACCTTGATTGTCTTAACCAGTGGTTTAAAGCGTGTTGTTCGCAAACTCTTGCCACTAGTTAAACATTTGTTCCATTCACTACACGCGCAAAACAGGATACAGGCTTCCAAGTGTGTTTTTTTATATACACGGACTTTTTGATAGTTGTATTTTTGACGTGAAAACTTTTTACCGACTTGATGTCTCAGTTAGTGCCCTATTTCAACTTCGATCTGGACGATAGTGATTGTTTTGACGGTACCATGTATTCGGAGAATTTTTTTGGAAAATCTGGAGGACGAATGGTGAGTGTGTGCGTTTCACTACACGGACATTTTCAAAAAATTTTAATAATAATTGTAGGAAGTAAATTGTTTCCTTCGAGTATCTTGCTTGCCTTGACCGATCTGAAACTTTCATTTGTTTTCTTACAGCTTGTTTCAAAAAATTATTGCTCGGTTTTACCAAGCCACATTACAAATCGTAATCGTAGCAACCTTTTCAGAAATACCCCATGAGATAAAGTTTATTTTTAGCTAATTTCTTAATTGAAAAACGTTGATTGGTCGGTCATTTATTACGCAATTATTGTAAAAAGCGATGATTCATTCCGAGGCAGCGTGCGCTTGTAAATAATAATTCTACAACGGTACTTCGCGCTTATTTTACCCAATAATCCACTTTTCCTGTTGTCACATTACGATTTCAGATTTATTGATTTAATTTAACGAACGATGATAAATAAAATTATTCAAATGACGTCACCATCGCAATAATGATAATGAGCAGCGAGATGATAATGAATTTGTCAAATTACTGTTTCGTATTTTTCGACAGTTACCTTGGATGAACATTTTTGAATTATCTGTGATGTGATGTTACATTAATGTCTATTGAATTTGTACTGAACAAATATTAATACCTACGTGTTCACAGTTCAATCTAGAAGAGATTCCTGTGAGCCTTTTATGATTCTGCAATAAGAAAGCTATTTTCTGTTAACTTGACAGTTTTGTTACTTGTCGCTTGTTACAGGTTTTTGGGAATGGATACTTGACGGTGGTACTTGTAGTCGGTAATATTACCTTGAGGCAATTAAATTATTTACGCTCTTTTGCTTTATTCTATTTTAGCGCACCTCTTCTGTTATTAAAGAGTTATCAATGACGACTTTGAAAAAAATAACGTTTAAGTAAACAATATCAATGGCAATCAAATTTGATTGCTTTTGCGCCAATTGGAGGTTCGAGTAAACCAATTTCTACTGTTTAAGTACCTAGTATAGGTGCACAAATAATGCTTTAAACTGTGTGCAATATAGGCAGGATGATTTGATACTTAATATAATATTACCTTTTAATACGATTTTGGTTTCTAAGTTATTTGTGAAAAAACGGAAATTATCAATGTTATGATTTTTTGCTATTATACAGGGTGTTCGGTGAATATGTTAAAATATTTTAACAGCGTGTTCTCCTAGTCATTTTAGAGGGCGGTCTTCCTGGGAATTGTTTTGAATTTGAGGTCTCATTTTTGAGATATTTGATCTCCAAAATTGCGAAAAATATTAGTTTTTGGTGTTTTTTTTTAAACGGTTAAACAGAAAATTCAGTTTTGGTACACATTATAAGCTAATGGAGTGCCACTTTATGATAGTGTTTCGTGGTTGAGTTTCCTTTTATACAGAGTAGAAATGTGGAACACTTACTTTTGTTTTGTTCACAGCTTGTTTGTGTGCACTTCAACTTTTATCAACATATTTTTTTTTAATTACTTTGTTATTTATCAACTTTTTTATCTCTTATTGTTTTTCTTAAGGGCACTAGTTTAAAAAGTTTAATCGTTTCGGCTTGATCAAAACTTTCCAAGCCGTTAGATTGGGAGAGGTCAAGAAGCTCGTATAAACTCGTCTCCTAGATCTCCCGATCTAAACACACTTGATTTTTACTTCGGGGCCATTTAAAAAATTTGGCATATTCAACAGAAATGAATGCAATCGAAGAACTTTAGGAAATAATATTTAATAGTTTTAACGAAATAAGAACTTCAGTGCAAACTTTACGGTCTGTAAATTTTGATTTCATTAAAAGATGTGATTATGCCAAGAATGTCAAGGTGACCAATTTGGACAACTGCTAAGTTAACATTAGAATGGTTACTTAAATTTAATTTTGTTTGTTTATATCGTTGCACATATTGTTACCATGTTATTATTTAAGTAAAAATTTTTCAAACTTAATAATTGAAATCTGAACCAAAATACACAATTTAATTTAATTAATAAAATTGTTATATAAAAACGTTATCAGATTTCAAAAAACTAACTTAATTAAAAGAAAAGAAAAGAAAAGAAAACCAAAGAATTTTATTTTTTTGCAGGTAAACCAGTAGTCTCAGGAGAAAACAATAAGAGATAAAAAAAAGTTGGTAATTAACTTGTAGTAATTAAACAAATTATGTCGAGAAAAGTTTAAGTGCATACAAAAAAGTTCTGAGCAAAACAAAATTAGGGGTTCTACATTTCTACTCTGTATAAAAGAAAACTAAACGACTTTTTTATATGGACACTAAAAATACATATCGCTCAAAAGTACCTAAATCAAGGGTTCAAAATGCTTCGAATCGTTGTTGTATCTTCTAGAGGTTTTGGGGATTATTTGGCGACATTACCACATCGAAAATACATGGACAGACTACTAAATTATTAATATATTTACCTACATTTTGCAAGCAATACGAAAATATATCCTTTCAGGAGTAGCTGAAACTACCCTCAACATGTTTTCATGCAGAGCAACTCGATGACTTTTCAGTGACCCCTCACTGGAAAGTTTTCAGATTTGATGTCAATGTTTTTTAGAAAATTTATGCAAAAAATTACTTATTTAAATAAATCGCTAATAATCGAAATTTTTATTCTTGGATATGGAATGGGGCGCGAACTTAATGACAAGTTGTTCGTCTATTTCGAGAAACGCATTTTGCCTTGTCACCAATATATCAAAACTCCATTAGTAAAATAGAGACAAGACAACAAGAGATATTTTAGACAAGTAACCCGAGAGATGTTGCTTGCTCTAGAAGAAAATCCATTCACTCCAAACCCATTAACTGACTTACTATTTCAAAAGTACTTGAAAATGAGAATAAATGCGCTCTATTCGAGAGCTACTTGAAGATAGATGATCCGGATCGACGCCTGGATTTGTGTAATTTATTGATGACTCATGTTGATCAAAATCATGTTTTTTTCGAGCCTTCGGGGGCATATTTATACAACCCTCAAACTAGCACTAAAAACAAAATAATTATTTTCAATTAAGCAACTGTACTAGAATGGCAGTAGACGCATGGCCATGGATCTGCTTAAAAAGAAACGTTATCTTTTCAAATAAAATAACGCATTTATGTAAAACAACTTCATCGAGGGAGTTTTCCGCGATAATACCCGGTTTGTCAAATTATAATATAAGCTCCTAAGTAATTTTTTTTGTATGGAACCATAATATATGGTCAAACCCCGCTAACTAAAATTCTAGGTGACCACCAGAAAAATGTATTCACTACTTCACTTTATAGAAAACGCTATTATAAGTACCTATAATGTAACTTTTATGAGAAAGACACGGCAGTCTCTTGTATAAAATGACCAAATGTTGGTAAATATGTACGTTTACTTGGAAAAACAAAACAAAACCATAAGGGACAGTACCTAACTATATTCGAAGTTTAGACTATTGGAAAATATGATTGAAATTCCAAACAAAATAATCCATTAAAATCATTTATACGACTTGCCTCACTGTTAATGTTAGTCTAATTACCTATGAGTATCCTTGAAATACAGCTGCATAATTTCCTATTTCTGATTAAAAATATGCAAGCTAGAATATTCAAAGTGCCTTTCAACTTAATACACACCCAAAATTACATTTGTTTCACGACCGATACGAGGTATCCTTTAATTTGGATTACTTACTGAGAGCACATACAATGTATGTACTCGTTGTCCCCTTCATTGCCTTCAAATTGACATCATTTAGTAACGTGCACTTTATCTGGAGCGCACTGGATTATAAATAAGTTTTAATTTTTTCATTAAGCTAATCACGTAGGTCTACCCACGACGAAAGAAAATATTTCATTTAGCCAGCGTATATTAGATTAAGGGAAATATAAAAGGATCTTGCATTTACAAATTAATTGTAGGTATCTCTAAATTTAGAATGAAAAAAAAAACAGAATTTTTCATCAATGCCTTTCTTTTGGAGAAGTTCTATCAGGATGAAAACGGGTCACTTTTGAACAATCAATCTATTAGAAGTGTTTTTTCACCTTTTTTCAAGAAACCTATTTGGTCTGAATATCCCTTACGTCATGGGACGTCCTGTAAATATATACCTAAAGCTTGCCGTAGGTCTCAGTATTACTTACTTACTTCCTCCATGGCTACCTGGGATGCTGGATCCTTAGGTCCGCTTTGATGTCACGCCACCTCATTCGGGGCGACCCAAAGGTCTTCGCCCTATTGGTTTCCTTCCCAAGCCAATTTGATCATCCGTATGTCAGGCTACCTTTGCACAAGACCCTCTCATTGCAGCATTCTTGCCTTTCACAATATCTCGATCTTTGTATATTTCTGATGTTTCCTTTCTTCGCAATGGTACCCTCGAGAATAGGTCTTTCACAGTATCGTGTTATCCACCACGTCAATATCATCGGCGCCAGTAATAATTTTGGGCCATCCCGACTAAAAAGTTCAACGTTTATTTCCGCGGTCCTTATTACTTCATCAAGAGCGATGTTGAATAAAATTGCAGATATCGGGTCTCCTTGCTTAAGGCCGCTATTTACCTCAAAAATGTTGGAACGTATGTCCCGATTCGTATTCTGCTTCGGAAACACTTCGGTTTACACACATCCTGGTAATATTTATTACTTTAGTAATATTAAGTAAGTTTCTTAGGAATTCCTACTTCTGCAATTGCATCTCAAAGTTTAACACGCATTATGATGTCCTATGCTTGTCTGAAGCGTGGTGGACGTTGCGGTTAAACTCCCAGAATTTTTTCCGCAATTGTCTTATGGTAAAATTTTGGTCAACTGTTGATCTGCTTCTTCGGAAGCCGCACTGATAGTCTACAATACTTTCTTCTGTAATTGATTTTAGGCGCTCCAGGACTATGTTGGCTAAAATTTTGTATGCATTACTAGTCAGGGAGATTCCTCTGTAATTGCAGCACTTCTTTTTATCCCATTTTTCGTGTATATGGACGATTACACTCTTCTTCCATTCATTTAGTATTGTTTCTACTTTCCATTTGGTCTCAGTATTGGTGGATAAAAATCCTCAGTCACTATTGAAACTGAATTAAGTTGAGTGTCAAAAGGAAAAAAAATCACCGCTGTATAAATATCATAAACAAGTTCAAATTGCGGCAATTGCTCGATAAGATACTTTTGACAATATTGAAGGAAAACCACTTCGATCCTTATATCCTCCAAAGACAGCTATGTTAAGAATATCATTGATTTTTCTGAGAATTAATAAAATTTTCGTTCTGTCCAAACTGCGTTTATTTGATTCTCCCATCGTTCTGCTTTGTACGATCTCGAAACTCACTTGAGCATGATAATGTAACATTCAGTTTTATTTTCCTTTCATGTTTATTAGTTTTCATTATAATAAAAAGTAGCCTTTTGTTTTTTTTCGAAGACGGACATCCCTGAAGATGCTCCCATATAATAACACCCGGATATTTCTTTTTGGATATCTAAAACACTTCAGTAATGCATAATTAGATATTGAAAAAAATAGGTGTGTATCACATTATTCTACCTCCATATACACACGAAATAATACAATAAAGGCAAAGTTCCATAAAACAAACAATCCTTCATTTCGCATACAATGGCATGAGGGGTCACAGGATGCTTTGTTTAACCACGATTTGACGCCCGACTTTTGTATTCAATAAGTGATCGTTATAACAAGATCATTTCAGCTGTTGATGGTTTCATTTCAAGGAATGGCATTTTGTGCCATTGACCTAAATTCAGACTACATTTTTGTGAAATATTTTTTTATGAAAACAATTGAATGCACCTCCATAAAGAAAGAAACAGTTGCTATTAAAGAGGCAGATATTGTTCAGTCCATGCCACTCATTTGACTCAAATTATAATTTGTTTTCTTGTTAATGTATTTTGAAATAGATTTAAAAGATTTGAAGACTTGACTGTTTCCATTACGCTATAACGTAATTCCGAAGAAGTATGCCTCTCTGGAAAGAGTTCAGAAAAGTTTGCGTTTGAAAGTGTGTGGTAATTAAGAGAACATTTATAAAAACCGGTTATCCACATATGAAGCACTTAAAATTCCATTAGTTTCAAAGTACTACTTTTAAGGTTTACTTGCCAATAGTACAGATACCATATCGTTTTCATCGTCGGTCACCGAACATTGCCCATATTTTATCAACGGAAGTTTTAGGTTTACGGATAATATACATATTTAGATGCAAAACTGCTAATTTTGGTTTCTAGAACCAGTAAGCTAAGAGCTAGATTTTAAAATTGTAGTTAATGTTATTTGCGTGACTTGAACAACATAACTTAACGTAAGGGCTTGTCGAAATTTAAATCAGTTTTGAAAAGACCCTTGATAGTTGGAAGTACAGACAATGTCGGCAAAGCAAAAAGTTTCCCGAAAGTTCAAAAATTCCTATTGAACCCCTGAATTAAGCGAATGCAACCACATTTATTAAAGAAAATCCTTTTAATCAACTGATAAAATCCACTTGTCGATTTTTAAACGAGTTCGAAAAATGGACTTTGTTAACTTAAAGTGCAAAATGACCAAAAAACAAAAAAATTATTCAAATTAAAAAAATTCCTTTGAAAACTTGAATCGGGCAAATGCAACAAAATTCGCTCGACAGGCTAAATTACGAGAATGCAAGCAAATTTCTAGGGTGTTTTAAAGAAAACGTTGTCGAAATTTAAACGAGTTTTGAAAAAATCTACTCATAGTATGAAGTGCAAAATAGGCGCGAAAAGTAAAATTTTGTCAACGTTCAAAAATTCTTCTTGAAAGCCGGAATTAAACGGATGCATTTGCCGCATTTATTAAGGAAAATCCTTTTAATTTTAATCAACTGATAAAAACCGTTTGTCGATTTTAAACAAGTTTTCGAAAAATCGACTTTGAAAACTTGAAGTGCAAAAATGACCAAATGCAACAACATTTCCACGGTTTGCTATAGAAAACCGTGTGAATCGAGTAGAGGAATCCACTTTTCGATTTCTGGCCGGGTTTGAGGAAAATCGCCTTTGAAAGCTTACAGTGGATAAATGTCCTAGAAACAAAAAGTTTGCCAAAGTTCAAAAATCCTCTTGACAGACGGAATTACGAGAATGCAAACAAATTTCCAGGGTGTTTTAAGGAAAACTTTCTAAATCTAAGCCTGATATTCGCTTGCCGCTAAAAAAATTGATTTTGCAAAAAATGGGTTTAAAAATTTGTTGCGCAAAAATGGTCGAAAAGCAAAAATTTGTCAGTTCTAAAATTCATTTTAAGACCGGATGTAAGCGAATGCAATCAAATTTTCCAAGTCAATGAAGCAAAACGTTTTGAATTAACTGCTAAATCGGCTTGTCCAAACTTGAAAAAATTCACTTTGATAGTTTGAAGTACAGTAATTGCCCTCAACGTAAAATTTTGTCCAAGTTTAAAAATTTCCGTTGAAAGCCCGAATTATGCGAATGCAACAAAATTTCCCACGTTTCTTAAAGAGAACCTTTATTTTTAAATTATGAACATTTTTATTTAATCCTTAACTATCTGTTAATGACAAGAAACATAATTGCCGCTTTGACTTCATGAAAAAATTGTAGAACAGTACAGTGAATGATATATGAATACAATATATGAGCAATTTTCGTAATTTGAAGCGACGATTGGAATTTTTCTTTTTAAATGTTTAAGTATTTCAATATGCTACCAATCAAACATGGGACCATTTCAAAATAGTACTTAATAACAAAGTTGAAATTCGATCTTTTTCATATTTTTTCATATTTCATATTTTTCTCATACTTTTTAAGTGGGCCCCTATAGCCCTTTAAGTGGAATGACTCCAATTTTGAATCACCCTGTAGTAGTTGAAATTCGATAGTTAAAATTCGAAACTTGGAAACGATAACAATAACAAGATCTGTTCGAATAGGTATACAAAAAATGCAAATTGGTCGCTTTTATCAGAATGTTCATCTATTTATTTCTGTAAATTCCTGGAGTTATCTGTTATCATTGAGGATTTTAATATGAACCTGCATTTATT
Source organism: Dendroctonus ponderosae (assembly GCF_020466585.1). Taxonomy (NCBI): domain Eukaryota; kingdom Metazoa; phylum Arthropoda; class Insecta; order Coleoptera; family Curculionidae; genus Dendroctonus; species Dendroctonus ponderosae. The sequence continues at coordinate 12,580 of NW_026018927.1, read as the reverse complement.
TTATGAACTAATTATTCCAAGGGAATGACTGCAAATTTTGATTCATCTCGTATTGTTCGTTTTTGTTACAATCATCTTATTTTTCGTTACTAAAATGTGCGTAAATCAACCGGTGCTCGCCGTCAATATTCTATTTATGTCTTTTTATTATTAATTTGTATTACTTGGGACATCGTGTTGGATTCAGAAATAACTCATTTTATTAATTAATATAAATACAATATTTACAAGTTCTAATCGAAGATGAAACGCTTGATTATCAATTTGGTGAAGACACGAACGTAACATTAACAAACTGCTATTTATTGTTCAAAATTTTGAGCTCAAACTAAAAAGAAGTTTTAGAAAATATCCTATTATATTTGCTCGATATTTACTCCACAGATGAAGCAGCGTATCAATGCAAAAATTCGACAGGAATCAGAATCAATTCTAAGTTTATTTTCCTAAAAACGCTAGAGCGACAACTTTACAATCTGAAATGCTTTAAATGTTTTCTCAGGTCTGAGTAATGTTTAGTTTATTTTTCATCGCACAGTTCTACTTTTGATCAATGACATTGGAAGATAGGGAAGCAGGTCATAGAGATTGGGCACCGTTATTTAATCAAAATGTTGCAAAACACAAATAATAAAAGCTACGTGCCGAAATAGGTGAACGACAATCGCCATATATCGCGGCAATTGTTGCAAAATACAAATTTTATTCACCACACAGCTGCGTGACTAACTTTTTTCTTTTATGCCGTTTCTTGGATTTAACAGCTGGGTGCAGTGTGCAGTATGCGATAACATTCAACAATGTTATTGTTAATCCGATTAGACAATAATAGTGGACGTTGTATCATGCGGTTTTACTAAACAAAGCCGGTATATAGATTAGATGGAATGTGCTTTTTTATTCAATCTTAACGCTAACCAGCGATAATAGAGAAAAATTCATATTCTCGCTCAGCTATTGTTTGATCAGGTTTATGAATATTAGCAGATAAAAATATAATACGGTCAACATTTAATATGTACGATGCTTTGTAGGCAAAGAGGAACCCACTTATTATTGACAAAATGGTGAATATTATTTACTTCTATTCTGGACGAGATTTACATGTTTTTCTTTTCAACTGTTTTTAAGGCAGTCGCGAAGGATTTTTTTAGACGGTCAAAAGTAAATAGCTCTAATTTTCAAATAGTGTTCAATTTTTACCTAAATACTCGACTCTCACCACTCTTCTTCCCGTGCAAAGGAGTTGAGAACCTCCATTTTTACACTCTCTCACATTTTTTCATTATCTTGCTACTGACCAGGCAAATGCTGTAATTAACACAATTAATGTTACAAATTTACGATCAATTTTAAGTTTCTGCTAAGCGACGGGAATCATAGTAAATTTTACTGTTTTCGCAGAAGCTGAAGAATTGAACAGGCATGTTGGGTGGCCTTAAACAAATCTACTGAATAAATTTCAGGTTGTGAAAATCACTATTATCATATTTTCTATAACAAACTGCCCTGCTCCAATCAAAACCTGCATGCTTATCATAATGTATACGAGGATACTCCTGAAGATAAAATATTTCAGGATTAATTATTTTCTGAAGAGCAACAATTTGAATTTTGCCTGCGAGATATTGAGAGATACGATATTCATACTAAATTAGCTTACGCCGGCTGAAACCAAAACTTTTACGGAGAAATATACTCAATAAAATAATAATAAAGACAGTAAAACCTCTTTAACGTCCGGAAGCTGCCGCTATAGTCCGAACAGCAATTCGTTTATCCGAATTATACGGTTCGAGACACTCTCACCTCCAAAATGTTCCTCCGCTTCACAAAAAAATGTGTTCTCCGAAGTTAGGAGAAATTTTAAGGAAAAAATACCAAATTTTTTATAATTAAACTGACGATAAGAGAAATTTTAAAGCGAGTGACGTCTTGATAAATTTGAAAACCGATATGGGATTCCATAACTATCCATCGCAGGCGAAAAATTATTCAGTGACGAGGAGCCGTAGAGTGAAAGAATTGCTTCGAAACAACGTCCGGAAAATGCAGTTCTTCAGGAATCTGTCAAAAGACGCTTGCTGATCAATCTGAGGCAAAAGCCTGAAGTAGAAAAATGAGCAAGAAGAGAATTACATTTATGCCTTGTTCAAACGCATCTGGGACTCATCTAATGATATTGTTAGTGTTAAGCCGGGTTCTCATGAGCATAGATAAAGACGAGTACCTACGGTTGCACGCGCACGTTTCGCACTCTGCATGCCGAATAGCATTCCGGACTCATGAGAATCAAGCTTTACGCAAATCTGGAGAGCCTCGTTCTTTCGGAAGTTAATAGTTGTCGATGCCTTGCCAAGGAATAAGCAAATAAGCAGATATTTTTACAAAATGGTTCTACACAGATTTTGTTCCAGCAGTGCAAAGGCTCTTGTATTTTTTTTAGTTTTTCAGTTCGTATTTCATTAGTGCAACCCATGAATCAAAATGTGATTCAAGCGATTAAGGTGCTTTTCAGAAAATGTCTCTTAAAACGGATTGCCGCTTCTGAAAGTGGGGAAATATCTACAGAATCAAAATAAATAACCTGAAAGATGTTATGACTGAACTGGCTAAAGCTTGGGAAAATGTGCGCCCTGAACTTATATAGAAGTCATGGAACCCATTGAGCAACAGGTTGATGGATGGGATGAGGAAGACATTCTTCTATTGTCTGGGTGGCAGCATACAGAAACATTAGAAGACATCGAAAAAAAATAACGGATGTCACTGAATTGTTAAACCAAATTGACATGGATTTTACACATTATAAAGTTATCAATTGGGCAGCCCATGTTCAATATGAATTACGACGAAACGTTTTGTCACTGAGATGCAGTCCAATGTTTCGAGATATGCACAAAATGGGTTTGGAAAATTCTGATTCGGAACACCACTAAAACACTATTTTTTCCACATCGACTTAAATTTACACATATGTATTATTATTATTAATAATTTAATTTTGCATTAAAATTTGCAGTAAATATCAATTATTGCAACTGGAATTATTTTTACTCTCTCAGTAGACCGTTGCTGAATAATAACAAATCACGTAAATCTGCACTAGAACATGTCCAGCAACAAGAAGTGCCGATATAATTGTCTAACTAATAAGCCATTTGCAATACGACTTAATAAATAAAAATCTTCCAAATTTGAACTAGAACCAATATTTTATAAAAAATTATGAATAGTGGCTTTGCGGCTAGTTTGCATTACCCCCAGTCTAATCAGTTATTTCCTGCATTAAACTATTTCAATTCTGTCAAGTCATCCTCTAACCGAAACAGTATGTTCTAGTTCCTCTGAATACCAAGAATTGATGCAATAAATGTCCGCCGCCTGTTAGGTAAAAGATTAGGCTTTCCCAAACACAATAGCCGCTGGTCTTTTACATTGACGTCAAAGCCCAGAAAGTGGCCTTCTAGCTGTTCCGTCATTACTTTTACTGCGAATTGCTCGTCGATCGTCAGTAGGTGAATCGTTGAATAGGCGATGCCTTACCGTATTATATGCTAACTTTTTTTACCTTTCGTTTTAAGACTGGTAGTTTTATAATACAGTGGAGATCTCAGGGGTAATGGAAATTGTTAAGGCACAACAAAACTATTTTTGTGGTCCAAATCTGATTTAATTACATTGTTAATTTCTCTTACATCATTGTATTTTCTTACTTTTGCAAAAACTATGTTGGAACTGGAAAGGGCTGAGCAGAAAATGATTGAAATTGGAGTAATATGTATATTTCTTAATATGTGATTTAAGACCTTTTCCCATAATATAAGTAAGCTCATATTCGAGATGTGTGATCCTTTTAGCTCTCATCAGCAGGATTTAGCATGTAATTTACATCTGCGCGGAACTGGATGTTGTCGCCATCTATCGCGCTTGTCCGAGGGCCTAAGCAGCTTAGTAGCAACAAACTTAGATTTTTTTTCTATGAACTAACCTGTATCAACTTGTATTGTGCTGCTGACATCAGAAAAAACATGGTCATTTGGTACTTTTCATGAAGCGCAACCTGGTAACGAATTAACAGGGTATTCCGTCCAATGTGCAAGCTCACAGCTCGCTAAAAAAAATTGTGTTTCAGAAACGTATGTTTAAATCCCGACACGTTTCAGTTATCTGCACTACATATATGTTTCAGAAATGTTAATGTAACTGAAAATGTCCGCCCTCAGAAACGTTTCGCTGAAACATTGCTAAAACGTTTCAAGGAAATGTTACTGAAACGTTGCGCTAATCGTTATTTCAACGTTGCAAATACATATTTTGTCACATTATACATGGTGTTTCTTTGAAGAGCGCAAATATTTTAATTGATGGTGCATTTTCGCCCTAGAAGCAGAACTATAGGGTTGTCCTGCTTCGAGGAAAAAAATGTACCACCAGTTAAAATATTTTTACTCATCACAGAATCACTATAGTTTTCATAAAAATATTTACAAAACATTTTAAGGTAACTTGTTTCAAAATGTTTTAGATTTACAATTCTAACAGGTTCGAAAAGTTTTAAATAATAAATGTTTTAAATTTTAAATAAAAAATAAAACTCAAATGACATATGTATATACAATATATTTTTTCTTAAATAAATAAACAAGAAGAAACACAAACACACAGAAATAAAAATAATTCTTAAAACTCAGTAATCGTTAAGCAAAGGACTCCATTCTTCTTTGAGTTGAGTAGATTGTCAGTTTATAATCAATCATAGTTTTCAACAGCTTGAGCCTAAAAGTGAATATCGAATAATTCGATGGCTTCCATAGTTGAAAACATCTCTTTCGAATAATTCGATAGTTTCCAGCACTGATAAAACATCGCTATCGAATAATTCGTTTTTATTCGATAGTTCCCATCACTAGTAAGGACAGGTACTRAATTTTATTAACCAATTTATTGTATTATTACAATATTTATCCAAGCGTATSACGGTATGGAAAAYTTTTGAAATGTAKTTTATGAAGCACTCTATTTTTTTTCCGATTYCAGTTTTTTATCCTCAGAGTTTTGTTCTGGAAATCTTATGATGTGTATATGAAGATGACGGGAATTTCCTTAGATTATAAGTAATTTGCATTTTATTACATTGTGGTTTCTTGGTTACAAATGAATTGCTTTGAAAAATGAATTTTGATTTAAAGTATTGGCTGCGTAAAAAACAAAAAAGTGCGAGTTCAATATGCCGCATCCAAACTGCAAACTTGATTTTGTATTCTGTATATTTACTGTAGTTACATACTATATTAAGTTTTATATACTCAAAATTCCGTTCTTAAGCGATTCATTGCTTGACTTATACTTACCGTGTTAGTTAATGTCTTTATAGTTTCTTAATTTAATCTACCTAAATATCACCAATGGATGTGACCGAACAGTTCGATAAATTAAAATATGTCCATGGCTGTGGAATATCCCCTTAATATGTATTTTACATACTAAAAATTGATGTAGGTATATAATCTGATATTTGGAACTTTAGTAAGTTAAATATTGCTATTTTAAATTTTTATTCCCACTTGCCCAGCAAAACCAATTATGTAAAATTTCCATCTTATCGGATCTAGGTCGCTGGTGTTATTCGCGGTAACACAATTCCAAATTTGGCAATCGGTTTTTCAACGAGTTCAATGATTTCTCTGAAACAATAAAGACGTTTTATTATTTAAGCATGCACCCAAAATACATGGGACACTCATTGTTTAAGAATGTACCAAAGATAAATTTGTAGAAAAACTACTTAAATGTGAATATTTGCAAACCTGAAATTTATGTTTGCTGTTAAATGCAGATTACTTGGATCTATTTACAATTCGTGTTTGTCACCTGACACTTTATCTTTACGAGGTGAATGAATACATATAAATTGGAATTTCGCGAAATTTATCTCGCCGCTTATCTCCAAGAGCTTACATTTATTGAGTTATTAAGAACTTATCTTCATTAATATTTACTCCCTTTTAATGTTGGGATGCTTAGGTATTGGGTCACTTTTGGATTATTTACTTAGGTAGAACCTACCTCCCAGTGATAATATTAAAATATATCTAAAGTTGCTAATCCAACATAGCATCAGACCAGATATTTTTAGAATATATAAGATCAAATATTATTTTACATCTTTTCGAAGGTTTTTCGTATTTATAGTATTGCATGAGCGAAATAATAGATAGCATTCATAGAGATAATAAAAATTGATGCATCTTTAACATATAAGGTTATTCAAAATCGGTATACATAGTTCCTTTTGAGGGAGGAGTCTAAATTTATTGGCCCAATTGTCTACGTGAGAATCGCATGTAGAATGAAAGAAATAATTTCGGAAACAGATCTTAAAAAAATTATTTTTTTCAACTGATTGGAGTGAAATGTCTAGTCGGATATTTGAAAAAATATTCCATTTTCTATTTAACTTTATATTGTTACCTTTGATGATCTAATATGGCAACAGGAATTTGTGTAGCGCAAATTTCCGTACTCCTTACATACTTGCAGACAACAACACCAGAAAAGTGAAGCCAATTTTTAAACTTCCTATATGTTATTGTTCAGATATCATTTCATCAGATATATATTCATGTTAATTCGACATCCGTTTACACTTATTCCATGTATAGATATTGAAGAAAATCTATGTTTACATTCAAGTAATCGATACTTTTATGTTTAGATGCCAATTATCTCTCAGCCGATAAACGAAGAGGGTCATTAGACCTTCTCTAGGTAAACATCGAAAAAACCCTCATTCGAGCTAGACAATAAAGCTTTGCATAAAAGTCGTTTACAATATAGGTACATGTTTTGAGGTAATTCTACATTACAGGTGTGCTGAATGGTTATTTTTCTGGAACAGGTTGCCACGTTCCAGTTTTACTTTCGTATTAGATTCCAAAACGGTTCCAAAAGTAACATGTTCCTTTTTAACTTTTGATTAAAAACTCGCAATGATGATGATGGTGGAAATAGTGACGATAAATAATAATGTAGTTCATTGRAAAAAATAATTCTGAATTGGTAAACTAAAAATAATATAGATATTCTAAAAACAAGAACAAGACATGGGTCATAAGTAACTACTTAAAGAAGAAAAAAAACGAAATCAAMACAAMCAAACAAACTTTGGATTTTTCACGTATAGTGAATAGTTGGTACGCTTGATCGATTTGTCTAAATGTRAGGTTAACATTGCACACTGTAAAGCGAGTACTAAAATTATAGCTGCAAGAAAATAGCCGCAAGGAAGTTGCGGGCGATAAAATTGYCGACTGTAAAACGCCCTTAAGCRATATGCGTATATAGGCAAAAGTTTGCCCCTATTCACTATTACTCTTACTTCATAGATACTAAAATTTTAAAAARTATTTGTAAACCAATTTTAGTTAGATCAAATTCAATCAAAATAAAATATTTACAKAAACAAGTTWTAWTSCACGTCACATCCTTAWCACCTATTKCATGGCAATCCAAAATCATAAAATCATKTRTTTTTTATCATATTAGTCAAAATATTGCAAATTTAAMATGTTTGACAAAAASGTCTCTTGTAGGGCGAACACACATGCCACAATTTAACAAGTTGCCGCTTAGTAAAAGTACCTTTTAGTACCTTAGAAAAAGCACCATCGCCGCGCCCGCACGCGCTTTTTGAACATCTTCGATAAGCCCGGAAAGTTGCAACCGGTTGAAACATGAATCGACTTGTCGAAACGTTTCGGTAATCGCCTAAAAGCAAACATTCTCTGTCCTTGTTGGAATGGTACCCACTGTTTCAGCCAATATTGCCAAATTGTTCATCTTATGGTAATAACTGCTGCTTTCTTAGAAAATGTTTACGTTTTCTAACTATAGCTGAATCCTTACTGTCGTCAATGGTATTCACACATTTTTTGCTTTTTACATTTTAAAGTTATGCCTGTGGGAAGGTGCAAACTAATGTTTAAAATAGCAACAAGTAGTACGTTTTAACCGAATTAAAAATTATTTAATTAGCAATAAGCTGCTGAAATTGTTATACAGTGTTGTGTGACCGAAAATACAAATTTGGGTAGAACCATGTTGAAAACGTTAACGGCCGTTTATTCTGATTGTTCAGTCGAAAATCGACTAGGTACTTTAAAACATCATGAACTTTACTGGCTTTATTTTTCAAGTTTTGTATCAACAACTCCCGATTTTGGGCTCATTTGAGAGAGAATGGCAAATCTTTTATCTGATAAAACATTTAGCCGCGCAATTATTTGTGTTATTATTTAAGTAAATATTCACTTTTTGCACAAATTTTCTATAGCTTTCTGCTTCAAATATTTTTCAGAAATGAAACCCCAAGACGGTACCTTCCGACTAAAACATAAGTCTGACAACGTCGGTTCTTTGTGGTACTACTCAGTACCATGACGTCAGTCATCATTGGTCACATGACTGCTGTAGCACATTTTATCTGCCACTACCGAGCGGAAAAATAATTCGAACAAATTTCGATAAGTCAGTATTTATCTGTGCGTTATACCTAATCCAGTAGTCCGCGCTCTTGTTCCTTTGTTTCTGCGCACAATTGTGTTGTTCGTCAGTTTTTTCGTCAATTCGTCACTTTTGTTTATGTTGTGCGAGTGTGTCAGCAAGCAGTTTGTGTTTTATTTTGCCGTGTTTGTAAACTATTTTCTTTCCCTAAGGTTAGTATCATTATTTCGCTTATCACTTTTGTTGATGGGATTCAAAAATTGCCAAATGCCTTAATTGTTAAACTTTAATATTTTAACAATTTTACTTTGTTATCTCCGGACAAACACTTAGATCTTGATATATCCGGGAAATACCTACGTTCGAAAAATTTCGTTTCGCTCAATATTTGTTTACCGTTTACGTTAATTACAGAGACAACTTTTTCCAATATACTTACAAGCAATAGGTAACCCTTTTGCAATTGGTTTTTATTGTACCTAAAGGTGTAAATAATTTGTAGCGGTTCAGCATGAAGACATTAAAAATACATAGTTTAAAAAATTGGAAGCATTACATCTGATAAATACACATTTTGATTCTTAAAAAAAAATGGAATGCTTTGATTAGACTGTTACAATTTTTTCGAAGTTTATAAAATTGTTATTGCAACAGTGGTGGTGCTGTAATTGGAAAAATTCCGTTTTGTGTCTGCAATTTTCCCAATTTAAGCCAAATGAAATATTCAGAATTTCTGAATATTTCAGAACGAACGAATGAATTTTCATTCGTTTAATAAATATGTTTTTGATTTTATTCAGTTTGCATTATTGAATGAAAATATACCTAAGTAGGTATGCTGAAATATTGCACAATTTATTGGAATGTGTTCTCATTTACCCAGGGTCGGATTAACGTGTGGCAGGGCCTAGGGGTGACGATCCTTGCAGAGGCCCTTTTATAAAAAAAGGTCCGATATCACCATCTTGTGACATTTTGGAAGGCCACAATCCTTTGACGGAGGCCCGGGGGTACGATCCTTGCAGAGGCTCTTTTCTAAAAAAAAAGAAAAGCCGTAATATAGATCTTACGAAGGCCGCCAACATCGTGAGGGCCGGGGCTATAGCTCCCGTAGCCCCCCTAGATCCAGCTCTGTATTTACCACTCCTCAATAAAAACGTTTACTTAAGTATAAAGAATATTGCAATTGCATTTCTCTTTTGCATTAATAAGTTGGAAGATTTGTCCTTACATTTTTTTTTTTGAATATTGATTTTATTTTAATAGGTATTCAGGGTGACCCAAAATTGTAGATTTTGGAAATACGACAAAACGCTTTATTTACATTTACGAGATACAAAGTTGCTAAATTCAATTTTTATCAATTTTTAGTCTTTTAATTAAGTACACATATTACGGTCTTTATGGGCATTTTTCTTCTAATATTTTATGTGGAGCTCCACTGACGTGATGTTCTTAAAAGTTTTTATTCTGTTCTCAATTTGGGAAAAAACTGCTTTTTAGATTCTTTTGATTTAATTGGATATTATTGCACAAGTGTTACAAGGAAACTTATAAAATGACAATCACCAATCTACTAGCAGCCAGAAGTTGCAGCGCTAAAATTCAATACAGTGCAAATCAAAATTGATTCAAGTAAAACCTAGCCAATAATAGCATTATAAACAACAACCCATATACTAATATGGGAAAATATTTTTATCTATTACATATAGTCAGTCCAGTCAGATTAGGCTTTAAAAGGCCTGTTTCAGGCACTAAATAGATGAAGGTTATTGGAAGTTGTTCGGAAGAATGTCAGAATAGTGGGATAATAGTGTGAGTGTGGTTTCCGTCTGTGGAACATTGTTTGAATAATTTAAGTGAAAAAAACCTATTTTTGCGCATAAGTTTTGAACCGTTGATGCTATAGAAAGTTAATACTTTTTTTCAAGTATTAAAATTACCTACAATATACATATAACTAATTTAAAATCTGTTCATTTGTTTACTCAAAAAAACGAAGAAAACCGCCGATTTTAGCGTTTTGTTTTTTAATTTTCTATAATAAATTTAGTTTTGCTTCAAAAAAATCGTACTATAACTTTTTTGGAAAGTCTATGTACACTTTATAAGTGGTATAAATTTTACCAAATGGGAATGAACAAAAGTTATGAATATCTTAATTAACTTAACTAATTAAAGAAAATTAAAAAAAGGTGAAATCGACGTTTTTTTTGGTTTTTAAGTAAATAAATGAACGCATTTTAATTTAGTTTAAAAAGCATCCATGGTTCTAAGGTTATGCGCAAAAAAACGCATCATCAATCAATTTCGCACTTTCTTCAATTATGTAACAATGTTCCACAGCCGGAATTCGCGTTGAAACTCTTGTCCCACAATATTCTGACATCCTTCCAAGCAACTTCCAATAATCTTCTCATCTATTTAGTACCCGGAAAAAATCTAATAGACTCTCTTAGAATATAGGCAATTTAGTTTCGAGTCACCTTATATACTTAACAAATGTTTCACTTGTAAAGAGTGCTAGTTAGACGGACTTGCAACCCTGATTTTGTCAGAAATATCGGTAAATATTCGAAATATTTGCCTGAGAAATACTAATTCTTTTCACTAGAGTAGTAAATTTTATGAACCGTAACTGAACTAATCTGAAGAAAAACTATTTAAAGCAGGGAGACATACAATATGGGTGGATAAACTTTTAAGTACGACATTGAATAAATATAACTTTGTCACAAGAATTGACTTTTGCAATTTTACTTCAAATAAAAGACGTTATCTTATCAGACGCGACTTGGAAATGCCCATTAAATCCAAAGGAAATACACACCTTAGAATTTAATTTATCGCGGATTAGCCTGTTTTGAAGCCACATTGTAGTCAATATAACAGATAACTATTGCCAGATCTTTTCTGATTTATTCAATGTTACTTCTATTTTAGTAGTAAAAACAAGAAAGTAATCTTTCCAATCGTTTGTTGCATGTTTTCTTGTGAAACCTAAATGAACGATTTCTGTCGAAAAACATCACAAATTACTTTGGTTTGAATTAAGAAATCAGCGATTTTGACACCAATAGTAGCAATGATACTTGGGAAGTCGCAGAAAAGAAAACATCGAATGATGCAAATAAACGATAAAAAGATAAAATATCTGTATTTCAGTATTTGGTGATTATTAATAGCGTATTGCAACCGATGATTGAACTTTGATTTTTTATGTGTGCATAACCAGCAAACCTGCAACGCTTTTTGACGTTCAAAATTAAAGATTGTTAATTATTTCCATACTAAAATCAACCACCGGGTAATTTCTTAATTAATAGTAAGCCAACTTTACGGTATATTAATTGGTCAAAATAAAGGAAATCAAGACAGGTATTGCTTATACTTACTTCATATATATTTTTTTATTTTGAATCTATTGGAGGTGCTAAGCATGGCATAATGACATAATCTAACGAAAACCATAAAAATGTTAGCTTTTGTTGCTGACATAAATTTGCAATAAAAACCACTATGCAAAAAGATTTAGAAGACAATATTTAAAGTCCTGGAGGACTTAATTGTCTTATTTTTTTAGTATATTTATTCAAGTATTCTATTTATAAATGTTGATTGTCAAAATTGATAATCCAAATCTGAAAGGCCAGATTTATGTTAAATCAGTTCAACATGTATTGTTAATAACACTAAAAAGTCGAAACCAGATTGTACTTTTTTACATTAAGTATTACTTTTAAAACATTTTTAGTCCATTTAGGAAATGGATGCAATAAAATATGTTAAATGTTAGAATATATTCATATATTGTACAAGTATAAATGAAAATAATTAGTTTTGATCAGTTTTGGTATTTGAAAAGTTCCCAATTTTCATGCACATTTTCTTTGTTTTTCAGGTAAATACTTTTCTACAACTAAGAGAAGAAAACCACTACTCATATGATACAGGCGCAAATGTAAGCATATACTTTAAGACACACCTAACAAATTATAGTGTTATTTAATAATCTGATATATAAATATTCTGTAATATATACATATATATAACTTCTCTGTCTGGAACTTCA
>NW_026018926.1:0-7741 GCF_020466585.1 Dendroctonus ponderosae | reverse complement strand
GAGCCGTTCTGGTATCAGGCAGCCTTAAGTGCAGGATCAAAACTATTCGCTCGCCCCAGCCTTTATATTTAGCCTGACAATAGCTCTTAAGCTTAAGTTTTATTATATATTTTTAAAAATTTTTCACTATTTTGTTGTTTTTTGACTCGCTTTGTCCATAAAATTTGTGAATTTTTCCGTGGCAATAAAGCATATTTCCTTTACACAGTACAGAAATTTACGTAAAAATTCAAAAGTAAAAATTAGGGAATTTCATTTAAAGAAAGTTGTATTTTAAGCTGCAACTTTTGAGTTGATTGAAAATATTTTTAACATTAGTTTTTTTTAACAAGTCCAGGTTTCGAGAGTGTTATTTTCAGGTTAAACTCGGTTGATGTGACCCAATAGGCTCGAAACCTGTTCCGATTGTGGATGAGATTAATACATCTTGATAAACGATCCTTATTGTATCCAAACTATCTACTTTAGGCATTTTCTCACATCTACATTTTAGATTTACTATTATTTATAGTTTTTATTCATTATTATTAACTTTTTCGCCGAATTTTTCGAAGTCGGATGAACACGTCGATTTTTATTAATAGACTCTTTTAATCTTGAATACAAATTGCGTCAAGACATTTTAATTAATATATTAAAATAAACTAAAAATGTAGTTCTTTTGCAACTCATCTTCTTGAATAAAAATCGATTCATTACCGATCCTAACATGTATCTTTGATTTATCTTAAAGTCTCTATTTTAAAAACTCGCTCGTTGGTTAGCATTTAAACACGCCTTGTACAAAGCAAACGGAGATTTTCCAATAATTGGAGAATTCCAAAAGCCCCTGCTAAACACACTAGAATTCTGTGTGTTGTGTTTGGTTTTAGTCATCGCAATTTTTCTAGCAACATCCGCAACACTCAAGCAATATTTGGTGGTGTTTAAAAAAATATACTTTAAATTCCCATGGGAATGCCCCGACAATTCTTCTGGGTGTAGGCGGAGGCCCCAATGGGGCCCCGAACGTCGTCAGGCACGCCTTTAGGACTCTCCTATGGGGCCCAGTGATTTTCAGGCAAAATGAGTGGCCCCGCAGGAATTAAACGATATTTTCCTGCGGCTTAAAGTCGGAAAGTTGATTATGTGCCACTCGGGGGCCAGAACGACTTTATATGTGTATGACAGATTGTTTTGAGTTGGCACAACATGTTGAACGCAGCTCCGTCTCTTATAAAACTTTCGGTAATTTTGATAAGACTTTTACTTGCCAGCCCTATGAGGATTGATTCGTTTGAAGAACTGATCGATTTTGAGGCCAAAATTCCCAAAAATTTTACTTTGCAAAAGCAAATTATAAACGTATTCGTCCTGAATTATTTAGCCGCAGCATACAGTGTAATTCCAAGAGCAACACATGTTGCTCTTCTGCTTACACCGGCCGGTAATCCTTCAAAATCCCACCAAAACAGAGGGACGCGTCCTACATATTCAATTAAACAAAAATCTATCAACTGTTCTAAAGCTAAGTTGAATAATCCGCCTGTATGTCTGTGACTTAGGGCACCAAATCCCCCAGATAAAAAGGGATTTCTCCGCCTAGGGGCTAATTATGCTTACAGTTGGGGCCGATAGTTAGTAGCAAGCTTGTGGTTGATAGGAGGACGCTTGACTTACCTTAACTCTGTTTCGACCAAAACTATGAATTTCCATCAAGATAATCGATCAGTTTTCTTTGCATGGCACGCCAATTGGGAAAAACTAGAAACACAAATAGTTTCGCTTGTACATCGTGAGCTAATAATTACTTTAACCAGCAAAGCAGTAGATACAAAAGACACTAAGTCAACACATGCATCTTTGCATGTTTACGCCAGATATCCATCTTCCTTTTTTTTTAATTAGTAAATGGCCATTCTAGACATACCAATAATTAACGCTAGAAAAGGAGAACAAATATTGCGTTTATATAGGGTGATTATTTCCGTTTTTTGCGGACGATATATTTAACTGACATTTACTCCCTTTTCGTTTTATTTTATTGGCTGCTGATGCCAAATAATATACATAAAATTAATTTGCGAATATAATTTTCGATTGAATATTCAATAATATATTTTAATGCATCGATATTTGCAAACTGAATGCAAATAATTTCAATTATGAATTATTATAAATATCCATTTTGATGTCAGCTTTAATTGCATTAATTTTGTTACGGGTACTTTAGCAGCTTTGAATTGTTAATTTCGAGTTTTATTTATATCGGATTCATAGTAACGATAAAACGCAAATTAAAATTGAATGCAATTAAAAGTGCACACTTTTGACAGCAAGACGACGATTGAAGATTTTTAGAATCTCGTGGAAATTCATGTTTTCCGACGTTTTGCTACCGCGCGTAGCGGACATCCTCAGAAATGTTTCTAGTTCTCCGTCTAATGGCTTTCGAGCGAAACAACTCTGAGGATGTAAGCCGTTCGCGCTGGCAAAACGTCGGAAAGACATTATTTGTTACTCACCAACTAGAGAATGTTGACAAATTTGAATAAAACACGAGTTTTTGAGTCTTTAACGTTTGCTTTAAAAGCAAAGTTGATTTTTTTAGGTTCGCCCATCACATGTAATCTAATAAGAATTGATCTCATCGTTTCGTTTGTGCAACATTTGATTTCAAATCGAATATAATTGAATTCGCTCTTTGTTGTGAAATGGAACACTTTTCTCATCAATGTGCAATAGAAGACGTGAGAAAATTCTGCTTTTTCAAAAGAGAAAAATGTTGTTGCAAAATACCCATAATCGTGGTGTTGAAAACATGAATTCGCCTCAACCATATACGAGTAGAACTTATCTATGATCTAAAATACTGAAAACCAACAATTATTTACTTAATTAAATGTTTCATAAAAGTGTTATGAAAAATACTCGAAATTAAACGTTGCATTCATAAATCGCAAAAAAACACTGGAGAACCTCACTTGACAATTTTAACTTGATTGGAATATCTCGATATGGAAACTCCCTGTTAGTGGAACCAAACTTTCTTCGCAATAAATACGAATTTATAAGCTACGTAATACATATCCAATATTTTTTTTTCAAAAAAATGATTATAAATATTTCATTCAATTTTACAAAAATATGTTTTTTTAAATGCTCCCCGAATTTTAATGGAATTTATTCCATATTTTATAAACTGCCACTAAACAATTACTGCCAATTTACACATGCTTAGTATTTTCAGTTTCTCCTATATTATTTGAAATCATTAGAAAGTCTTTCCTTGATTGTTTCAGGCAATCATCTACGAGGGCCAAGACAAGAACCCGGAAATGTGCCGAGTTCTGCTTACCCACGAAATTATGTGCAGGTGAGTCAGTTTGTTCTGTGAGTTTTTGCAGTCAGTTGTCAGTTGTTCAGTGATTTTTTCCTTATTGCTTATCCCAAATTTCTAGCTGTTTATTGTTAAGCTAAGTTTCTGCAAAATAGCTAACTAAAATGAAATAAATATTATCATTTTGTGATAAATTTCAAAATTTTCTTATTCTTACTGTCCCAATCGATAGCTAGCGGTAAGCGAAAAAACCTGTATTGTTCAAATTGAACTGATTGGAGAATGAACCGAGTTTTTCTCTGGATTTTAGATGGAAATTTTTCACTCGCTAGAACTGCTAAATAGAAGCGTGTTGCCGCGCCGAGGGAAATATTCCGGCACTTCATTTTCTTGTAAACAAACTAAGCGCGGGAAGGTTTTGACAAATTGTTTTATGCCTCTTAACTTGAGCGCCGCATACGCGCGAGATAAAATAAAGCCGCTCCTTTTGCATCTCTGCAAATTGGGTTTTGATCGGGTTAGCTCCCGAATAAGATTAAGCCTTTTTCTGCTCAATTTTTGCCGCTTGCAAATTCGATCCTGCTTTATCCTTAGTCTGGCTCCTAAATATCGAAAAGCTGTTTAGAACGTTAAACACTTTCATAACTACATTCTGTTTTTACTGACTGACTACCGGACATTTTACATTTTCACTCGCCAAGTCTTGGCCTAGAACAAAAAGTTCCATTCCATGCCCACTCCCCAAAGTTGCTTTAAATTCAACAAAGCTATTTAAATATTTATTCCAATAAGCCCGGTCTAATCCACCCTAGTTTTGTTGGGACCGTCCAATCTTCTACCCTAAATATCTCACGGTGCCCTTACTTTAAATGAGGTATATTTATTTCCTTTTTTCCAAGTTTTCGTCCTGTGCCTATAGATTTTCACGGAAACATGTTTCTAGCTTTTATGATTATAAAAATGATATTTTCGACGAAAAACTCACTGTTTCATGTACATTGAAATGTAAATTGTATCTATTATTGACTAAAAATGGTATGTTGATTTCAGCCGATGTTGCGACAAGAAGAGCTGCGGCAATCGCAACGAAACGCCCTCAGATCCTGTGATAATTGACAGGTAAGATCACTTTTAATTTTCGGCTTGGTTCCTTACTTTACCTGAGAACGGCATGAGTTTTGGTGCTTGCAAGCGCTAAACACTTCCGGGAAAAAGTTGCCTTTAGTGTCCGGTTTCGTCGCACTCTTCATTTCCTGCCATCACTCGGAAATCAAATACGATGCACCTCCAGTTCCCCCCATGCTACGCAACCGAAATATCCATCTCGTTCGCGACCCTCCATAAGACGTTCGCTCCCCTCAGTCTATTCCACCCTATCCCCAGGGACGCCATTTTGTATCCCCCTGAGCTGCCCCTTTCCTCTGACGTCCCTCCGTTGCTATCAGCAAAGCACACACTGAACGAAGAAGAAATTGCAATGGACTTGGCCATGCGATACTCCAGCTACGTTCACAAATTGTACAACAATTTTTTTTATTGGGCACAAAATTCTACTGTTGGAGCGAGAAAAAATGTGTGAAACTACGTGGTCGTTATAGCAGTTTTCTGGCTTAATATGGAGGTGAAGATGGCTGATTTTGATTTAGCTTCTAGCTAGTTCTGGATGGGTTTTTGTCAAAAATTGCAATTTTGTTGACCGCGGTTGATATTAAACTTGCAAAAGTTGCAAACTACGACGGCTGAAATGTGGAAAAGATAGGCTTTAACGCACTACTAGTTAAATTCGACGTTTTCACTGATATTTGAATATTTTCCAAAGTTCCTTTAAAACCCTAGATTTTCCATAATCCCTGTTTGCCTTTGCATAAATTGCTACCTACTGCACATAAATAACTGAAATTTGGAAAATTATATATAAGAAAGTTCAGATGTAGTGGATAAGAAATAATAGCAAATGCATAATGTTCGCTGATTTTTAAAATAATTTCAAATTTTTTGTCTAAAAAGTGCAATTTTTGCAATGCTACCTTCTCTTTAAAACTTTGTAAGATGCAAACTGCAACACATAAATGGCTTAAGTTTGAACAAAATGTACATAATTAGTATTGTGTACGAAATAAAAATAAATTCGTTAAGAGAATAAGTTCGTAAGTTTTCATAGATTTTTGAGTGTTTTCCAAACATCCATCTAAAACCTACATTTTTTCTCCACAAGTTTTCATTTAATCTATAAACAGTTCAATTTAACTGCACTGTATTTGAAAATTCAGCTACCAAGAATGGTTTTTTAATACTTTAAGAAAAAGAAAATAAATTAAGGCAGTTTGTTTCTAAATTAAAAAAATGTGAACAAACATTAACCGAAAGTTTTATTGACTTATTTGCATTTTCTTGTATTTTCGAACGTACTGGTGTCTGGCAAAAAGCAGATTGTACAACACTTTTACATGGGAATCGCATGCGATATATCCAGTAAAGAATTTGATCCACTCTCCGATCTAGGAATTTCCTGTTTGCTCGTTTCTGGAACTTATTGCAAAGCAGAGCGTTGTTAACATATTTATCGTTCAATTCACTATTGTAATTGCTTCTCGTATCCACTAAGACTTTGAGTCAATTTGGATGTTAGATTTTTCTTCTTCTAAACTTTTCTTTTGCTGACTCAAACAATATACCTGGCACGCCTCCCTTCAAATAGTTATCGTTTAGTGAAGCATGTCTGTATTCAAATACGTCCCTCTTAGAACGTCGGCCTCAGCTACATTAACTGATTAAACTCCATCGAGTAATTTGCAAATAAGAATGATTACGTGCAGTTAGGCCAAGAAAGAAGCAGACTTCGTGACCAGCATAGCAATGCTGTACTAAACCCATTAATCTAATCAATTTTCGAGATGCATGCTTAATCTGTTTGGCAGCATATGGTCCGAGGGGTAGATCGAGCATTTTGTATGTTCTGCTCGATTAAATTCGTCTGTTTTGTTATTTTTTTTGTTGAAGGGGAGGAGGAGGAATTTTCAACAAATTTCCCAATCGGGAAGTCTGCTGCATGATGTTAAGTCGCTCTTGGGAACAAATCCGTTAGCATATCAATCCTCTCAAGATAAGAACCCATAAAAGTCGCAGTAATTTTACAATTAACGATTCCAGTAAAATGATCTGGCAAAGTGGATACGGATATCTGCGTATCCATAAAAACAATTAAATGTATAAATTACGTGTAAACGGGTAGTTAAATTTTATAATAACATAAATAGGAGGCCTGTTGGTCAGGCTAATTGACGACGGCTTAAGAGTGATTATCGTTAATAATATGGACGTGATGACGGTTATGGTTGTGGTGTCAAGTTGCTGATTACCAATTCGAAACGTTTTATCAGTCACAGTGTAACTGGTTTAGCTAATTATTGCTAGACGCCTAAATGGAGAAAGTCTGGATCGGTGCAGATGGATTAAAGCGTTCTAAAAAGCAAATTGACCATCCTAAGGCTGCTAGAGTTCTAATCGGATAGAGAAGGCTGAAGCAGGAAATTACTATCACCCAATTGAGCACGGTGACATATCAATACACTTTGTCCACCCTCCTTTACAAGGGGTAAAACGGTCCATTTCTTGTCACCCTTAACAGTGTCTATATCCGATTTACCATCCGGGGGTTCAGTAAATTAATTTCCTGAAAGAGCAAACTGAATACCAGACAATAAATTAATGCAACTGATTTCGGAGACACGGTTTCACAGCTGTAGGAGATTTCAAAGTCTGTTGAAGAGGCTAATGAGGATGTGAAAAGAGGAATGAAGAAGTTATGTATAAGTTGGCGCCCTCTCATCTAATCCATCCATGCCTAAACTCTTTGAAGGGAATCAAGAAAAATCTAAGAAGTGCGACTCTCATTTGGATCATTTGCTGACATTGTAAATAATAAGGTAATCAACAAACATTGAAAACTCTTTAAAGAGGAAATGTGACAAATATGAAAAATTTATAAATATCGGACACGTTTGGTGTAAATACACGGGGAAACATGACGAATGGGTCCGTTTACGAGTCTTCATCATCGGACTGATCGTGAATGAGTTATTTGGGCCTTGATTGCACACAAATGTCACACGTCGTTCGTGTCACCGCTTCCGCATGAATTATGTGCTCATTCGCTCATTGTCATCACCAATACCGATTAAAACCAGGAGCGGGTTGTGAAGTGTTAGTTTGGGTAAATTTGGTCACTTAAATTCTTCAAGCTAAAACATTTTTTTTTTCTGGGCAATTTCTATAATATCCATTAAAAAGTGTTAGAAGAGGGGCATGTAAAACATTCATTTTCATTTGAATACTCATCCCATTTTTCCTCTGTAATAATAGTTAATAAAATATAAAAACATGCGTTTTAATAAGTTCTATATTGTTGAGGCAGATTCATTT
>NW_026018925.1:0-7901 GCF_020466585.1 Dendroctonus ponderosae | reverse complement strand
GCTCGCCCCCATATGAGTCTGTGAGAGAAGCACGATGGCCTGGCTGTTGCCACGTTCCATCTTGATACCTTCACCGCTGAGAATATCCCAGTTTTTAGCGTGATAAATTTTGAAAAAAAATCTATCTTTATTTTGATTTATGCAATCCTTAGAGAAATGTCAAGTCAGTATACAGTTACTTATTCGACTTCCCAACTAAAATCCCGTTGAACCTATTGAAAAACTGAGGTTTTTGAGTTATCAGGCTGTTGTCGATAGGAATTTGGTTCCGATGTTTCGCTGTCACGCATGGCTGGCATCTTCAGGGTTGTCTTCACGTCGGGCGATCCAACTCTAAAGACGATGCGTGCTAGCGAAACGTCAGGGCCAAATTCCCATCAACAGCAGCCTGATCTTCGAGCTTGACGGTTTCAAGACTGCAAAGACCTAAAAGAATGTAATGTTTACCAATTATGAGTGTGCAAGAATTTTAAATCTGATGATGCCGCTGTTGGCTCGCCGAAACGTTACCTGAAATCACCATTTTTATTTCACATTTTGACTGAAACCCAGCAAGGAAAAGAATATAATAACAATTACACGCAGTCAGGAAAATAAATCTAAATACAAATACAGAGAACATGGGGATGCTTAAATAAGTCGCGAAAGGAAATTGGTCAGAGTGAATTGAATCCGTTTGTGTAGTTTCAAATTGAATCTAATTTGAATGGTAAAAGTGAGTAGATTCGCAAATAGTTCAATCTAGGCCATAGTAGAACAAGAAGAAAACCGTGCTCTCAAAGCATGCAACATAAAACATTTTTAGTGTGGTGTTATACTTAGCGTTTCCGTGATAAATCAGCATTGGCGGGATGTTAAAAAATATCGATAAAACAAGTTTTATAACCTTCTTGATCATACCAGAAGAAGAAGAAGAAGACGAAAAAAAACGGACAAAGTACTTTTATGTCTTTTTAATTACAACAAATCAAGTTTACGACAGTCGGCCAGCTTCACTGGCGGTCGACGAGACTTTGAAGAATCGCCTTGGTCGGATGCGATTTCAATCTGATGTGTATTCCACTATAAAATTATACGTTGGCCAAGAAAATATAAGGATAAATTCCGATAATTATCATTATTAAACGCCGAATATACGGTTTATGATATTTGTTTGTAATTTTTCATAAGCAAAATATGCAATTTTCCAGTAGTCGATAGTCCTACTTGACGTTTTAATAACTGAGGGCGCGTATACTCGATAATTCGTATTGGTCCAATAGAAAAAAATCAACAACTGGATGATGAAGAAATCCACTCATAAATGCAACATTAATAACCAATGAATCTTAAAAAATTTGGGTTGTTTGGTATGCTTCTTTTTTACATAATTAAGATTACATTTTAGGTTTTGCTCAGAAATTCGGTATCTAAGCAAAAGAGAGAAACTCGTCTGCGTCCAACAATCCTAAATTTTGAGACAAAATGCCCAAACAAACGATCACTAATGAGTCAATGTGGTAGTACTAACACAGATGGACAATCAAAAACAGAAAAACGCCATTTTCAGGCTAAAATCTTCGAAACCCAAACATTTGTAAGGTTGGTTAATAATATATAGTCAACCATCTGCTTTGCGCCATCCGACACTCAGGATGGAAAAGTAGAATAAATTTGCTAGAAAATCGTAAAAATCGCTTTAAAAGCGAACGCGAAAGCGTGAAAAATTTCTTGAAGAGTTGTAACAGAAAAATATTGGAAGTCAATCATTTTGCCAATAAGCGAATAAAATGTTGTTTTGCAGCTTTTTCATACCACATTTAGAACACATTTTGACCGGCCGTGAAAGCGTTCATAGTCTGATTCTTCATAGCATTTCAGATTAAATAAAAACGTCGCCTAAAAGCCCTTAAAACCCATCGACCATTCAAGCTTTGTTCTAAAGAAATTCTCAGCAAATTTCAAACAATCTCAACAGCTCTAAGTGAAAAACTCGCACCAAATGTGAGACATTTGAAGTAACAGCAGTGAAATGCAAACAATAAAACAGGAGGACAGGAAACAACAATCCATAATAATAAGGATAATTAAAAAGTGAATAAAAGCAGAAACAAAATATCAAGATGCGGGCTACCTGGCCGAGTTTAGCATTATTCCATATTCATATACTCCTATCTAAGAACAGCTTAGGAGGATACTTTTGCAAACGCTTACGTTTGATGCCAAGATGTAGCCACCGTCAGATACTACGTACATGTGCGTTCCCCGTTGCTGTTATCTTAGTGAATATCATGAATATAAATCACTCTCGGCAAAAAATTATCATTTTTTTTTTGGTATTTAATTATAGGCTATGAATGTTGGGATAATTTATAGATTGTCCAAGAGGGTTCTTTTAAGAGAACCCACGCATGTAAATGCTAGTAAGTTGTGGTTGTTATTTTTTTCCAGCCCGAAACTTACTTATATGGTAATTTTACACCGTCAAAGTTGATTCAGGATGGATTGGTTAAAACAAATTTTTCTCATTTAGTGGATATTTGAACACATTGGCTCTAATAGTCTGATCATACATTCTACGTTTAAGAGCGTTGTTGGTCAACTTTTAGAGGTTTTTGAGCGCTAAAGATTTTCAATCGACTAATTATCCACCGTTATTATCGTTAAATACAGCTAAAACCCTGACAACTTTGGGTAAAAAAGTTGCGCTATTAAACGCACTGGCGGTGTCAAAGTATCATCTTACTACTGTTTTAATTGCCCCAATTTCACCCACTTTGATATCCCCATACCCCTGGCCAAATGTCGAAAAACATTGCGCAAATATGCATGTATAACCGGCGATTTAGCGCTTATAGGCCTGTCAGTTTGGCCATCAGCACATTGCGCTGTCAAAAAAGGGCCTACTATACTAGCAATCAATAGGTAATCCGGAAATTTTCAGTGAGTGAGTTTTCCTTTTGCTACCCGGTGTGTTGGTAAAAAATCAGCTGGAATAACTGGAATCAAGAGAGTGCCTAAAGCTTATCGCAGAATTTGAAAAATTTTTAACAGACGACTGTCCAGAGCAGTTTTACGGCAAAAAATCAGCCACATATTTAAAAATTATCTACGAAAAACCTAGCAGAGATAGAGAGCGGGTCTTCTGCACCCTTAAACAGAGCAAACTCCACTGTTGGATGCTTCAAAGCTTGATTTCTTTGACGAGTTTGAGCAGGTTTTGACGAACTTTTAAAACAGGACTTGTCCAGGCGGATAAAATCGGGACCACACTGATCTGATCTGATTATCTGATCCATACATCGTTGCCTTTGGCATTTTGATATAGAAAAAATCGACTTTTTAATTACTCAAAGTTTGATTTGTTTAATAAGAAGAACTTGAGAGATAATTTGACCGCTCTGAGACGACGACCTAAAAACTTCCAAACTCAAACACTCTGAATATCTATATGTCTCTAGCGAGACTTCTAGTCTCTATATACGTATGGTTCGGTAAACGCCTAATGAGTTTCACAAAAGGTCCAGTGCCTCTTTGAATCGGCCAAATGTGGTTTTCCTTAAAACGCAGTCTGGGCATTATTAAAAGTTAATAGAAGATTAAAGATATTAAGATTTATGGGTATTCGTTTAGCTATTTTTTAATTACCAGGCCCGGTTACATGAATTCAGCGAAAACTCGACATTAGGCTGAAGGTGCTGTAGAGGTCCGATTATAGATAAAGCCGTTTTTTTCCAGTCCCGCGAACAGGCCAAGATAGAGGATTTTGTGATGGAATTTTTGGGCGGATTGGTTCAGTTTCAGCTGATAGGGGAACAGTAATTAAACGATAAGTTTCGTGTCTTGTGAAACCGCCGATGGACAACAGGCAAAATTTCGATTCGCATTTATTAAATAAATCCCACTTGCATATCGGGCCCCACCTTTCGCCGAACTGTACATTTTAAATTGCCCGATTCAGAGGCCCGGAGTCGAATTATCTCTTTACAAAGATAACAACAAAAGATTGTAAAAAACGGAAATTGAAATCGGGGCGGTTCCTCTCATTCATCTTTCTCCGCTACTGTTCTTAGAGTCATTAATTTCAATGCCACAATAGTACGCGATATAAAGGAAGAGCCTTTATTAGTATAGAGGTGGCCACTATGTTTATTAGTACTAAACAAAACCGATTCGGCATGCTTGTCCAAAAGTACCAGGCAGGAAAAAAGAGAAGGCAATTTCAAATTTCACGCCGGTAATTATTCATTCGCATCATATAACTACACTTTTGTTTCGTTCCCTTGTAAATCTCTTCTATATTGTTAGGTTTTTCAGCTCTTCAAGTGCACTGATTAATTGCCTACGCAGGTGACGTGCTGGGAATTACATCTGTATCTAGTCGCTCTTGAAGCTTTCGGCGTACAAAAGCCAAATTTGCTAAAAATCTCATAAAACCGTCGGTCATATTCGATATAAATGGGCGGTTGGACGCAAAATTCACTGCAAAATTTACTTTAGTCTTTGCAATCGAGTTCAAGCCTCATGATTATCACATTTTTTTTCCGTTCATTCGAACTCACGTTCACAACGTTTCGGTTGGAAGGATCTCCAACCATTTTCAGCGTTTGCCGCGCCTCTAAATTAGGCCTGGGTAACTCAGTGAATTTTTAGGAGTTGGCGCAATGCTACGCAAATGTCTTTTTTACTTGTTTTAGATTTATTTTAAGGACCATTTGTTAATAATACTTTTAAAATTTCTTCAAAATTTCAGAATTGCCCGGTTTTAGTCAATTTACTCTTTCTTCTAAATGCTCAATTTTTTAAAATAATTTTCGACTTCTTGGTCGTTTTGTGAAAAGTTTTGAAATCCTTTTCCAGCGTCGAATTTGGAACAAAAATTAAATCATTTTCTTTTAAAAAACGAGCAGAATAAGCGAAAGTTTATAACAGATTATTTTGAAATCTCGACGCTTCATTTCCTCTCAAGACTGTAGAGTTTGTTAAAAAAAATGTGTTTTTTTAGGTTTGACTGAATTTTTTTTTGTTTACCTCCTAATCAAAAACGCCCTATTTTGTAGAGTTTCACTTAAAAATACTGACGTTCTGGAGAAATTCGGAGAATGGAGGAGAAAAAACGAAAATAAATTCTCCCGTTTTTTCCCGAAAACCGTTAAGGTTTTCTTCAAACCCGAGCACAAAACTAAAAGTTTTTAATCGAAAATGCAAAAACCATTATTTTCTGATGATTTCCTTTTTTTATGACAATAATGGGGACTTTTCAGCCAAAAATAACAAAATTAATTTTGCTAGAAAATTCGCCCCATTCATCGGTCATTTTCAGCTTCGAATTTGGCACAAAAACCAAATAATTCTATTCAGTTTTTTACCGAAAGTAATTAAGATTATCTTGAAAAAACGGCCAGGGAGCAAAAGTTTTCAAAAAATTAGTTGGAAAATATGTTAAGTTTCTTTACGTTTTCAGGTCATTCTTGTTTTAACAAAGTTGCTGTAAAGCAATTCTTTCTACGCAAAAATCCCATTATTATTTAGTTGAAATACTGACAATTTTCAGGTATTTTCTGTAAAAATTATAAAATAGATTTCATTGAAACACTCGCCTCTTTAACCGCTTTGCAAAAATGTTTGGAAAACTTTTTGCAGCTTCGAGTTATGGACAAAACCGTAATAATTAATTCTGGGTATTTTTCCAAAAATATTTCCCCGAACTGAAAATGCGAGTTTTTAATAATTAATTTGGAAAACTCTTGATAACTGGGGTTTATTCACTTTTAGGTCAATATTTATAAACAAACACTGTCACTAAACGGAAAAACCGGTTTTTTCCTGACGTTTTACTGTAAAAAACTGAATCTTTTATGCGAAAAATTATGAGATCGATTTTACAAGAAAACTCGTCGACTTTCTTTGTAGCAGTTCGGTTGCTGGAAAAGTCTAGATGACTTTTTTTAGTTGTTTGAACAAAGTAGCAAAATGTTACTCAGAAAAAAAGACTTTTTTATAGATGTGCAATTTCCAGTCTCGGGTTTCATAAGGCTTCAGTAAATGACTTAACCGATGAGTTATAACTCGTTAACTCAACGGCGCAACTCAGCACAGTGTTACCCAGGCCTACTCTAAAGTGATTTTATCTCGAATTTTATGCACGATTTTAATGAAATATTCCCAGTCGCCAAGCGAGTATAAATAGAGCCTGGACATTTTCAAAGAGCGTACAGGAAGAATGCATGTTTTAATGGAGGAAATCAAAGTCCCGTCGGACATTTCCCAGATTTCCCAATTCACTTTCCGAGAGTCAACATTTGTCGAATCTCTGCACGACTTTATTTAAATACGCATAGTATGAGGCTTTTATGAATTTTTGATCGAGTTTCGAGTAATTTTCAAAGTAGCAACTCGTCTAGGTAAAAACGATCTTTTAACGTTCGACTGAAGACAGTTGGAAGAAGAAAAACCTCTTAGTAAGGCAATAGAGAGGTATGGAACACACATAGCAGCTATGCCACTAATAGTGCCGCCGTTATATTGACATTAGCACATGCACATTTGACGTTTTCTAAGGCCTGCCAGTAATAAGGTTTGTGCCTGCCGCTATTTGTGCACTGTTGACGCTTGGCGCAATTACGCTCGCAAACATGAGTGATCCCATAATCCATTGATTGAGCCCTTTTAAAATAAAATATTTCCAAGAAACACTTTATGACCATACTAGATGGGTGAACGTTTGTAGGTTAGAAATTAAAATGAATCCCAACAACGCCAACTGTTATTATTTCAGTTACAGCCTGCAATTATTAGTGCACTGGCACTAAACATTTTATCCATATCTTTGTGAAGTCCGAATAAACCGTTCAGGCTCAACATTGTCCACTTTGCTCGATTGTAATTGGCCTGAAATGACAGTACAATTGACCTAATAGTGTGGCAAATTTTCCGACGATTGATAACCGATCCGAAACATAAAGCGAGTGAAACAAATGGCCTAGCGGATGGTATTATTTCGAAGTAGTTAGCGCAGCACATTCCTGGTCATCAGCGACACTATTAAGACATTCGGTAAAGACATAATTTATTTTGACAAATAAGGTGTCTCGGCTGCCACCACAAATACCCGATACAAATGAATACAAATGCATCTAAATGATAATTTGCAATTCATGGTTCGGTAGAGGTTCGGTCAGGGCGAGTTTTTACTTCGGTGTGTCGACACAGTTTCGGGCTGCGACAACTTCTTTGCGAGCCACTATTTTAAGAAAGCGAGTGACCGCCCGAACTCCAATTAGGCAGTCGGCATTTGTCTTCTTCTCCGCAAGAGAAACTCATGTTTGAATTTCGCTGATAATCGGCCCCCCGAGTTTATGGCCTGTTAATTTGCCGGTTATTTTATAATTACCAGACTGGTTGACGCCTCTATAAATGTGCCCACAGTTCGGACTCAAACAGGAAAATCTGCCTGCCCAAAGAAAATGATTGTTAACCACAACTAATACCTGCAAGCTCGTTTACATAATGCAATAATTAAAATCAAAGCCTAATTAGTTAAGTAATTAGTACATCCGACAGGCCGAAGTCGCCGTGCACAATTTTTATGATGAAGCCATGCCGACTGTAGACTGTGGTGGTTGTCGAAACGCCATGGCATTAATTAGAAGGAAAATTTATGAACCATAAGCCCAGTTAGAGCTACAGTTATGGGCAATTACGAATACGGCAGTCTCCGTTATTTACATCGGCTCGACGACGAATCAATTGATCCGTTTTTTCATCGTCCAAATCCGCATAGAGTATATTTGCAAAAACTGTAAAAAATTAACTGTTTTTAACCACCCTGTGTACATCCGGATCATGCATATTATACATTAAATCGATAATAGACAGCAAACGCCCTCGTATATGAAATGTAGTCGCCCAGATGAACTGTG
>NW_026018924.1:0-7902 GCF_020466585.1 Dendroctonus ponderosae | reverse complement strand
AAGATGGACATCAGTACATTACTAAAAATTTGCACTTTATATTCATAGAATCGTAGAGGTGATTTAGATATGGAAACTACTGAAAATGGATGTGCACCTGCCACTTTAAATAATATCATAAATATGTCAGTTTTGATATATTGCCGGTTTAATATTTTCGTATTTGAATATTTTTAATAGGCGAAATTTGTCGCATTTGCATGAAGGATTTAAATACTGACATGTTTCCAACGATTTTTCCAGATTCTTAGTATTGAGATGATGAATAACCCAACAAAAATTCATCAGATTCTTTCTAAAGTCACAACATTTTCATGACAAGCAACTGTACATTTCAAATCTGGATAAATATTTTATTTATCTTGAATTTTCAAGAGCAAATCGTTGGCTATTAGAACTTGAAACGAAAGTATAAACGAAAGATACCATCGCCAAATTTTGTCAGCAAACTAGGTGAATAATTATTACGGTTAGTTTGTTAGTTATTAGGGAAAATAATTATCAAATTTTTTGCTGAGATGACAAAAATACTTCTAAATCTTAATAATCAGTCATCCTGTCGTATTGTGTTTAAAATGTTACTTCCAAGGTATTTGTGTTCATCCAGACAGTTCAGAGCAATTCTTTCTAAGAGACAAAACTGCTAAAAGAAAATAGAAACCTTCTGATGACCATTGRTATAACCACCATTAATTGATTAGTTGCTAAAACTAAAGGRGTTTTAGTGTACTGTAAACCACGAATWCTGTCCATTATTAAAGAAGGAAATTCTGATAGTTTCTACTAATATTTAACAACTTTTAAATGCTGACAGACTTGTGCAAACATTGCTGCCAATCTGAGTGAAAAATGTATTTCCTTTACCGCTAAAAACAGCAGCATAACTTGAAGTATAGTAATAACTGAAGCAGCAAACTGTTACGTTATTGCAGTATATTGAGAAGAATATCGCTTTTCAAATTACACGACTGCTATGTATCAAACCTCGTTAAGCTTTCACGAACATGTCAAAATGCGAAATGACCCCGCTTTCCCTTAAGGGTAAAGAAAAGAAATAACAGAACAGAAGGAATGTAATAAAAAAGAGGAATGATTCTATTATATCCAGACAAAAGAGCTACGTTGTTTTATTATATTTTCCAGGTACATTTGCAAACAAATCTCGACAAAGTACACGAGGTGAACTAGGTAGGATTAATTTAATTTTGCTTGATTTTGTTCCTTTTCATTCATCAGTCGAGGTGAAGTAGGAAATCTCATATACCGCAAATATTAATAATAACACTAGAACAACATTTTTTGTCTGCTGAATCCAATAGTTTCAACGATAAAATTAATTACTTATGTACAGTTAACCGGACAAATGAAAATTTTTTGAAACATACTTTGATCCATCCAAATGTGCATTCGTAATCCTGCATATAATTGTTGAAAATATTAAATTTCTGTTAATCTGGCCTGAACTAGACAAGTATTTTTAATGATAAATGATGTAAACTCCTGTTTTAGACAGCCATTAATATGATTATATTGGGATGGAAATTAAAATTGAACGAGGCATAAATAAACGTTTAAATTTTAATCAATAAAGCGCACTTAAATAAAATATACCTGAACTGTAGGGTTTAGAGCATTTTCGCAACTATCATGGATGTTTGATACTAGATTTTCGTTCTGATTTTTTCATTAAGTTGGCCGAACTCCTCAACGGTCTAAGGAAACGTCGAAATTTCGTTTTCATTGATTATAATTTGGTTTTTTTTTGCTGCTCATTTTCCACAACTCGACGTTGCAAGGCATTTTTAGGGTCGAACCTCATTATCTCACACAACGGCAAAAAATTATTCGAGTTTTAGAAATACTTGAGAAAAACGTTTTTGGTCATTTCAAAGAGAAATACCTACTAGGGTCTGTCCGCTTTGTAGTTTTTCTCGTTTTAGTCAAACGACCGTTTGGTTTATTTTCGTTTGCCCTACCAAAAAACGATTAAAGGGAATTTATGTAAGACTTTTTTAAACTTAGGATGGTTTAACATACTAATTATCTAGATTAATGACTTGAAAAGATAAATGTTTTTACAGTAGATGCAAAAATTCCTTGTCAATTCTGAAAACAGTATTCCTAATTGCTTTCCTGCTTTTACATAAAAAAATTACATTGAAAGTTTTGGAATTGAAGACGACTTCAATTCCTCCAGATTTTCTGGTAGGTAATCGAGCATTTGCATCTACAATTAGCGGCTTATATGCATTTAATTATAACAATAATTTTGAAAGTGTTTCGTTTATTAATGCATATATAACTTGACTGTTTATTAACATCAAGAAACAGTTCCCAGCATTAAAATAGGCTACACAGCTAAATTTGTTTTAGTGGGTGATATTTTCATATAAATTTTAGGTTTTAGATTTACTTTCTCACGATATAATGGCTATTCTTATGTAAATCGTCAATCTTTTCCAAAAAAAGTAAGCGTAGCTTTTCATAATATATCCATAATCCCTTGAATAAAAGCGAGGAACACTCGAATGGAAATTTGACTTGCACTCTTCAGTGCTTTTTCTAAAAGAGTTCTTCTTATGAGAAGTTTCCGACGGACGAAAGATATCGGCCTTTTCCAGGCTTAGATATTCTGTTGCGTATAAGACTAATGCGTTTTTTGATTTGAAATAATATTTTGATTCGATTTTATGTTTTTTTATTTAGGTAATATATTATTATAAGTATGGTTTTGAGTCTTCGTGACAAATCATTTTTAGTTTCTTTTATAACTTTTATATACCAAAAAAAATGGTGCGGAATGTGAAGATTCGATAATTGGATATACCAGGTGATTGAAATTCATGTTGGCGATGTAAATGTAAAAGCGTAGCTTTTATTTTAATTAACCTCCATCTCCACATAGCTCTTATAACATACAAATATTAGCATAAATACGGAAACATTCCTTAACCGCGACTACGTTGGAACTTGGCAGTAACTGAAATATTAATTTGATAATTTTGGGCCAAGAAGGGACTGTAGTAATTGCGCTGAGAATGGTAACGTAAGTTGCTGATTCTAATTAATGTCAAGTTTTGGGTAGAATTTTGGACCCAAAACATTGACGTTTCTTAATCTAAATTTTAAGCCAAATTCGGAGAAATCACTAGAGCTTGGAATTTAATAACAATTTTATTATATCTGTTACAGTTTTTCCCAATAGCTAATGGGATTACTAAAATGTCTCGTTTTGATTGGATCGTTCAATATTTTCCCAAAAATAGGCATCTTGCCAATTAAAGTAAATACTTTTTGAGTCACTTCATGATGTAATTCTTTCACTTGATGATGTAACCGAATTTGTTTTTCTTTGGGCATTTTGAACATAAACCCCATCAAAGAGAAAAGTCTAAATTCTTATTCCTGTGGTTACGTGTGTCATTTGAAGCTCACAGTCCAAAGTTCACGTTGGTAAGTAAATTATGTTCATTTTTTTACGAAAGATACTCATGAATGAACAGAAATTTCAAGAGCACGATTTACAGATTTAATTTACCACCACAGGTTTTTTTTATATTCAATATTAAAATCGCGTTGTATTAATTTGAAAAAATTTCGCTTTCAGAGCACAACATTCTTCTAAACTTCTGATATCTTAATTCCTGCTTATTATTCCGAAGGAGCCACGGAGTCAATAGAAAAATAAAATCAGATCAAAAGCCTTGCTTGGCATCCACGTTCGGCTTTCAGGATAACCTTAAAATTATTCAAATCAAGTTCTCGGCTTCTAATTGGTTAAGCCTGTTAGAAGTCAATTATTGGGGTCGTTTCGCAGAATTTTAATCGGGTTAGGCAAACCTTGTGGGCAGAGCTTCCACAAGTGAAAGCCTGATGAACCATGTGTGGGAACATTGAGAAATTAGGCTTTTCATAAAACGTTGAGAGCAAACTAGTTTTTCTCAGTTTTCCAAGATAATTCAAGGTTCAAAGATTCAGCATATTTAAGGAATGTTACTTGACTAATAGTAATGTTGCCAATATGTAGCATACGGGAAGAGGGTTTTCATGTTTAGTATGGGCATTTTGGAAACTAATGGAGTTAGAACGTCGTAAAATGGCGAGGCGGGGAAATATGACCAGTTTTATGAGTATAATTTAACGCTCATTTTGTTTTCTGATAAAAAGTTATGACTAACTCACATAAGCGGCTTAAATCAATATGCTAAGACGTTCTTAAAATAGTGATAAACCTAAGCGAAATACATTAGATATACAAGAAAAATTATAAGAGAACGTATACGCCGCTGAAAGCTAAGATTACAATATCTAGGGCGTTTAGAACTAATGAGACAAATTACAAATTTTAGAGGACTTGGTAAGACGAATTGCATTTGTAATGCTTTAATGGGAATTGTAAAGCTAGGGATAATCAGTTTTGTTGTTTTCTTTTTGTTATATTGTATTTATATTATTTGCAAATTTTCAAATAAACATCTAAAATTTAAAAATATAGATATAAATAAATCACAGTATTTTAATATTTTTGCTCTAATTAACCACCTTTTTTCGAACCAACAACATTTCCTTAGCAATAATTTCTACACTTCATCTTCTCGGCCCATAATTATATTTCACGAAACGAAAGTTTTTTAGAAACAGGTATTTACTACTAGATATTTGAAAGACGACACGAATTAATTAGGTTTGAAAAAACAACACAAATTAATACTGAATCACTGAATACAATTTTCGCATGATAAAGAGCAATATGAATTGAAGAATTCCTCATATTGTACATGAGTAGTTGAAAGTTTTGGCTTAAGTAATCTTGAGTTGAAATTCACAAAGATTCAGTATTAATTTGTGTATCCATTTTTTAAGAGATTTAATTATTCATAGTCCCTATTAAAATCGGTTCCTTGTAATAAAAATTAGTGGTTTTTGACTCATATTGACTTTCCAATAAATATGCAGAGGCAGCAAGGAAGATATGTCAATCCTTATTAAAAAATTCAGATTCATCCATCGTACAGTCGAGCTACTGTCTGTTATAAGATACATTATACGCACATTTGCCAATTTAAGCAAAGAAGCAACATGTATTCCATACTGGATATGATTTGTCATAAATTATTCATGAATCGTTCCGCGGGCTATATATTGATACTGTCATACTTCATTTGAGAAAAATATTCGAAGAGTTTCTTTTTGAAAACAAAATAGGCCTGAAAGTCACTTTCAACTTCCTATCGGCGTGTCTGAAATCTAGAGCGTATATAATTTGTTTGAAAAAATCATCAAGAGATTGACTGTCGCAGATACACATTTCTGCTTTTTGTTTCAGTTAGCTGTATCCAAGCTATAATTTTGAAGCCTCGACTTTGAAGACTTAAGTAACAAATTTACTACCATAAAAGACAAAGAACAAGAATGAATATTTCTGTGAAAGCTCGCTCTAACTTGAAAGCAGAAACGTCTTTTTGAAAGTTTTTTGCTTATATGCTATTATAGTGTTCTTTTCCATGAAATTAAATTTAGTTTTAAAAGGAAAAAATGCTTCAACACTCCCGAAGAGGGTAAAGATTGGATGATTCGATTATTGCATGGTTGGGTATAATACAGCATTTTGCAAAGGAAATGTAAAATTTATCAGTAAGAAGTTCAATAAAACTTGTGATGAACTGTGATGTAAGTAATTTCAAAAAAGGTATCATTGCAATACTCAGTTATAGACTTTCCAGTTTTTTTATTCTATTGACCTTTGACTGTTAAGTTCAGTAGTAAAATTGCATATAAACTATTATCCTAAGATGTGTTGTTAAGCAGTGACAAAGTGTTTCTGCGATAAACAGCAAATACGTTTATTTTGGATCACGCTGGAAATTGTTCATCAATATCGCATACAATGCATCGGTTCCGTTAATACCAGTTTAGCAATAATTTATAAAATAAACTGCAACACATTTTCGTTTTTTATCTACAATTTATGTAACTTGTTAACTGGCAAATAATGATAAATTATCATTCATATCATTCTTGCATTTAGTGGTTCAACGTGCAGTTAAGCCTATCAGAGAAATTTCGTTTCAATTAAAATTGCATATGATCGATTCGGATAGAATCTCTCTGAGAGCTCTCTTCACAAATGCCGATAATATGTTTATTTGTAAGTATTGTATTGAAAGTAATATAATTTCAATTGACCATCAACAAAATTTAAAGACATTAAACAATTATCAGTTTTTAAAAATATTCAGTCGATTTAATGTGTAATGTTATATAACTTGGATAAATAATATGGAGCTTATATGTATGTACCCAATTATTTCATACTAAGTTTCCCGTTATAAACCTTAAAATGTATTCCACAAAACAGTCCAAATAATACGCGCCAGAAATGTGTCTGCTGATTGGTTTTGTACGTAAAGAAAGGCTGGTTTTTATTTTAAAAGAGCTGGGCCGAAGCTTCCTGACCATTTCGTTGACAAATAAAAATTCCGGTCCGTATTTGCTTTTTACCGGAACGGACATTTTTGACGTAACAGAAAAAGTAAGAATATTTGCTTTTATATGTTGTAAAAACATCAGCCACAAAAACCCAAAAGTTGGCTTTGATCCAGAACATTTCCCATGAAATGAGATAAAACAACATGTAGGAAATTGGCTCTTTATATTTAGCTTGTTATTGTAAGTTGAAAAAATTCGAATAAGTGCCCATTTAAAAATACAAGAATTAGAAACTAAGGAATAATGAAATGCTGAACTCGCTTCAAATTTTATGCTTGAGCTTCGCCAGAAATTATAGAAATCCTTATAAAATAGAACTAGTTTAAGTTTGCTTGATTGTGTTTGGATACCAAAAAAATCGATTCAGCTGGTTATCCAACCAAGTAATTATTATTGCGACAAACTGAAATCCTTAAACAGTCAGCCTGTTTAGAATTCCACTCGACCGCTTTTAAAACTTTATTGTTAATTGTTATTACATTCTCTTGTGCTGAGTATTTCCTGGATGTTGTCCAACTTGTCTCACTTTGCCCGAATAGTCGGAAAATGCCATTTAACAGTCTAGGCGCTTCTTTGAAGGAAAATTATCATCTGGCAAACAGCAAAGGTTGTCTACAAATACACATAGCGTAATAATTGCCCTAATTTCCAATCTCTTACTGGCAACAATAAGTTATTTTTGGCTTATTTATTGTGTTTATTGGGATTTAGAAAGCTGCGTTCGAAGTAAATAAGCCAACTCAACTTCAAGGTAATAAATAGTACAGTAAATAATATCAGTCAGAATTCGTCCACAGACCGTTTAAAAGATTTAAATAATATTCCAAGGAATAGCAAAATCTCAACTATTCGTCACATTTGTTTGTTGTTTCATGCACACTAAGTTATCTGAACCATTTCACACTAAACCCCCCAAAAAGTAATACGTTTTGGTTTATTAATATTGCATCGAAATTATAATAAAGATAAATTGCTTTACAGGAATAAATTGTTTTGAATATTAATGAAACGCATACCAGGGAAATTGTTATTAATTATGCATGATGTACGGGAATGACTTTTCGGTTTATCCGTTTTTTAAAATCTGTATTAGAGTGTGATTAAACAGGAACGGCTTTAAAGCATTTTTCAGTATCACTGGACGTATTATTTCAGTTTTCATTGATTCAGCAAAAAAGCTTGCAAATGAAATAAACGTCAAGTAATAAAGAGTTGAATTTATCAATGAATATAGAACTTACTAAAGCAATTGCATGCGTGATTTTTTCCTTCAAGAAATTGCACACAACACGAGCATATAAATAAATCTGCCACTTAATTTTAGCACGCATGTTAGGACTATTTCATAAAATTAATGGAAAGAAACCTATTACTTTTCTAGTAATATATCGAGCCGGCCTTAAATTATAAATT
>NW_026018923.1:0-7924 GCF_020466585.1 Dendroctonus ponderosae | reverse complement strand
GAAACCGTGCAACAGTTCGTCTCAAAGCTCCATGAAAACTTCAAAACTCGCGTCCTAAACCACCCAAACCCACTCATTAAAGACACGTTTACCCAAACTACCCCAAACCAACGATACAAAACCCCGACAAGTTTAATGGCAGACCCCCCCTGGAATCACCCGCCTTAAGCAGTTGATTCCCGACATCTCAAACCTCCTGGAAAGTACCTAAACTCTCAAACTCTTCCAAATTAACTCTCTAGGCCAACCGCCACAAACCACTACTTTTCGCGCTCCGTACCCCTACTTTTTTTCTTTCTTCGTTCGCTCTCAGCCCCGAAACCACCAAAACCCCCACCCCAAACCCACCAAGGCTCTTGCAGGCTACCATTAAAGACAAAAAGCCTTAAATGGCTATGTCTGCGGTAAACATCATGTCACAGAATTCGATTCAACTATATACTGACCAAAATAAGGTTTACTATCTGAGTCATCCTGAAAAATATTACGCTTCACCTGCTTTCGAATTATAACGCGCTTTTGATTTTCCTTCTCCTGTTTATTTTGGCCATGAGTTTTTACTTCACCCATGAATGAATTGCCTGTCATTTTGCTCCTGTTTCGTGTTTGCCCCGTAGGAACTGATTTGGAAGGTAGAGAAATGTCATTTAAAATATGTTGGGTGGTAGACGTTTCAGCAATCATTTAGCAATCAGAATAAACTAGATCGTTTGTTGGATAATTTATTGTGGGCTGTGCTGTAGTCGATGAAGGAAGTTCAGCAACATTGCTGTGCAGAAACAAATGATACGGAAAAACATTCGGGTTGCACGGATAAATTCCATTTTTTTAACGTCACTCGTTATATTTCCGAGAGAAGCAGCACTTCCGTATGCCCTCCCAAAAATTGTGGCCACTTGCTAAAGCCCTACAGTTCTACCAGGCTTCGATTTCAGCCAGGTGGTAATTTCAGGGTTGTGATACGACTCGAGTGGTCCAGAAAATGGGACATCCAGTGGCTGCAGCCTATGAGTGCGGTGCGGCGGTAGACGCAGCAACATCAGTTAATTTGCCTAAGCAAATTCTAGTYYTTTTSCTAGGTTTTTGTGGCTACTGTGGCCATCGAGAATATAAAATAACGTTTTTTGGGGAGCAGCCTTTAGAACTGACGATAAGTTTATCAGCATATGCWGACCGCGTTCTGCACTTGTCAATGCAGCAACCTGTTTTTKTCTCTTCTGTGCAAATGTTTTTGGTGGCTTTTGAACGGTGCTGAGCCCAGATTGATACATGTAGCAAATGTTTGCCTGAAGAATATCGTTATTGACCGCCAGCTTCTGTAATAGTTCAAAGAACTTTATGACCTGCGGCTTATTAAAAGCTGTTGCTTTTGTTGAGAAAGTGGCGTCAGGGACTCTCAATGAGATAGAGGAGTTACGCTCCCTAAGCCCTTTTAGCCAATCCCAACCTGCTATTTCAGTAACTGTTTCGAACACATGAGACACTCCTGCATTTTATGCAAATTTAAATGTTAATTTTCGGACATCAGTGGTTGTAAACCCAAAGTTTTCTTTCTTTGTTCAAAATTCAGCAAATGCTCCACTATTTTTTTAATCAATGACCGAATCAAAGGTGGGTTTGAAACGACCAAAACCAACTTACCTGATTGATTGATACCACTTTTAACTAAATAATATTTTCAAGTGTTCAAATAACGCAAACGGACAAGCTCTAGTGTTTTAGTGATTAAATACGCCACCGAGTGAGCCGATGTTTGAAACTGGATTATGTGTGTGAGGCGCGTATATTTGAACTGATTTGGTTACTATGTTATATCACTTGCGTATGTCATATTAAGCAGAATTTCCATACATTTATGTCGGTTACAATAATTTTCCTTGTGATGTTTTAAATCTTGAAATTGTCTTTTTTCCATATTGAAACAGGTGAAGCATGTAAAAGTTGAAATATATCTTCTCGATGTACGTGAAACCTAATATGCTCTTTACCTGCCTCTACAGGAACCATCAACTTTTTGTTCTCTTCAATAATCATTACTTCACACCTGCGTAAGCGCTGATACCTAGTCCTCAGGTTTTTTATTTACCACTTTGCCTTTAAATGGTTTAACATTTTCAATTAGTTTCAAGTATTGTTTTTTGATAACGGTTCATGCATATTGTTTTACAGAAAAATCGGTAACACTTGATAACCACATAAATACAAAGTCAATATAAGGAAAAGACAATAACCCAATAGGGATAGAGCCCAACAACGAACTGAAAACAATCGAGAGTTAGCAATAAGGCACCGCAAATGGATGCTGGTTGGCTACACGAATTTCGCCATACGCACAGAGCCAATTTGATTTAAAATCAAAGTGCCCAGAGATATAATACCAGTTTGTACAGGGTTAGCCATTTTATGCTTGGTAAAGTAAAGTGAAAAAAACATACGCAAAATATTCAGATGGAAAAACAATATAATTTAAATGCCCTCCATGGGACCTCCTACAGGCTTCAATCCTTTTAGGGTAATTTTGAATGACTTTTCGGCACATTACCGGTAATATATCGGTCATAACTTCACAGATATGGGCTTTTAGTTGCTCAAGAGCATGAGGATTGTTGGCGTAAACACGATAATTTGCATAGCCCCACAAAAAAAAATCTAACGGTGTTCAGTCGCAATCTCGAAATTACGCGTCCTGGAAATTTCTCTTGCAATAGGGCTCTAACTACCGGTGTTGTGTGACTCGTTGCCCCATCCTGCTGGAACCACATGTATTCCACATGATAACCTTCAATTTCTCTCCAAAAATAATCTGTTAACATGCGTCCATAGCGCTCAGAATTGACTGTTATGGCTCTTCATTGATCGTTTTGAAAAAAAATACTGGTCAATAACACCACAGGACCATACTGCACACCATACGGTCACTTTTTCAGGATGCAAACGCCTTTCTGCGATTACCTGAGGATTTTGAGAGCCCCATATACGGCTGTTCTGTTTATTCACGTAACCACCGAGCGAAAAATGAGCCTCATCGCTGAAGAAAATTAGGTTCGAAAAATCATAATTAACGGCTTGCTGTTCAATAACCCAATTTGCGTATGTTTTGCGTTGGCCATGGTCTTGAGGCTTAAGTTCTCGAGTCAGTTGGACTTTGTACGGATGGAGCTTCAAATCCAATTTCAAAATTCGCCATTATGAGCCGTAAGACAAACCCAAATGTTGAGCACGTCGGGGAATCTACGAATTCGGGTCTTCTTCCACACTTTGAGCAACAACAGCGATATTTTCAGCTGAACGAATGTTGCTATGATGCACAGGCCTTACAATATCAGTAACAAATCCAGTCTCTTCAAGTTTTTCTATTGTGTGCGAAACTGTTTGCTCTGTGGTCATCAATCATGTCGACCGTAATCTGCTCGTAAAGTCCTAAAGGTTGATACAGCAGAATCACCATTTAATTGTGCAGTAGTAAAATGGCTTGTGTGAACGCCAGCATTTGAACCAATGTATCGCTATCAGTCGCGCTTCTTTTTGAGGTGTTTCTCGGCGGTAATCAACCACTGAACGCCACAGAAGCGCTGCTAAATCGGCAATTGCGCCCGTGTGAATAGCTCCATATAAATGTACCTTCAAAACGCGCTTCTCAGCAGCGCCACTGAGAAGCGCTGCAGAGTGGCCCGTGTGAGACGGCTCTTAGAGCCATTTCGAATTAAGTCATAGTTGTGGCTACATCTCTACCTATCTGCCAACTTTTTTCACCAGAAAATCTCCATAATCATCATTCTGTGATGATGATATTGATGATCATTCTGTGATATGAGATTTAATGATTTTTGTAAACATTAAACTTACATTGTGAGTTCAGATTATGAAGTGCATTTTCATATGAAAAAACTCTAGTAATTAGTACAAACAGTTGCATCAAAAGTTGAATTTCGAAAACTTAAATTTTTCCGAACTGATAATAAATTAATACTTCGATTAGTAGAATGGTTTTTCTTTTATTTGCTATTATTAGTTTCACCTTTGGCCTTTATTGATTCACGCATACAGTAGGTAGTTAATTTCATGCTTTGTTCGCTGTGTGCGGAGTTTGAAAATCTTTTAACCATTTCATAGAAGACATTTTATATGATACGTAATAACTTTATCTGTCAGTTGTTGCTAAAACGTAACCATATGTGAACGTTATTAGCCTCACTAAGCCTATTAGTTTGTCAAAATTGTGACAAAAATTATTTGAACTAGAGTATCAAAGATGAAACATGGCTGCATTAAACTGTTTTAAC
This sequence comes from Dendroctonus ponderosae, assembly GCF_020466585.1. Classification (NCBI taxonomy): domain Eukaryota; kingdom Metazoa; phylum Arthropoda; class Insecta; order Coleoptera; family Curculionidae; genus Dendroctonus; species Dendroctonus ponderosae. The sequence continues at coordinate 3,641 of NW_026018923.1, read as the reverse complement.
GAAATAGCACATTAATATACATATTAACCCAAAGCTTTAATTAGATAGAACTGGTATTTTTACTTACAATTGCTCCTGCAAAACAGATCATTAGACACAAAAGCCTCACCATGTTTCTATTTACAAGCATCTCACAATTTGCAGCTGCTTTATTATGACCACTGAATTTACTAAATTGTAAAAATAAAAGAGCCTACATGCTACTTTGAAATTCTATTCAACAACAGTTTAATGTTAATTCGTTTAAAGAGATAAGATGCTTATCAAAATGTTAATTATAGTGGTACTTTAGGCAAACTGGGACATAATTTATTTGGTAGCAGCAGTAAATTACTCGTATATTTTTGATTTCATGGAGTGACGAATGTAGATATAATTAATCCTAATAGTTCATTTAAAAAAGGAAGTTTTAGTGCAAAATTGTATCTCAACGCACTGTTCTTTATTCTTCGATTAGCAATACATTTTTGTCAGGTTAGAAAATATCTAGAAGGTCAACTTAAATAGATCATACAGAAGGCAAAGTCTCAATATATTTGTGGTCGATCGCTAAAGTGCCAAGAATTGACAGCGCAATGGTTTTAGGTCATACGAGTATTTATCAAATTAGGGCACGAAGTGCATTTTTCCCACACTGACGCAATTTAGCCAACTGATAAGGAGCGGACTTCGATTAACACTGAAGTAGATACTAGGGCTGGGAATCAAACTTGAATAATTCGAGTATTCGAATATCCAAAAAGCGAATAATTATATCTAGCCATAACTCGAATATTCGAACATTCGAATACTCGAATACTCGAATACTCGAATACTCGAATACACCAACATTATCAAACTTACAAGGTGCAATTATCTTTATGTGCACTTTGTATACTTTTATGAAAGACGTAAGTAAACAATGCAACCAATAGATTCTAAACGACCACCCGCACGGGTATAAAATCCGCGCGGAGAAAGTTTGATATACAGGGTGATTCACGGTCGATGGCGTATTAAACGTTTAAGGAGAATGCGGTGCCCGATCTATCTGCAAGTTGGTACAACGAAGTCATCTGATATGCTCCATCGCCCTCAAATATTTTCGGAAATGCGAGGGTGCCGCTTATACCGAAAAGTACATACAACTTTGATATTTTAAATGAGACACCCTGTATATTATTGGACCGTTAGATTGGCTATATCGATACGATTATGCTTGCATAACGATTCCTATATCTATCTAAAGCGGTTTTCGAAATATTAATTAAAATTCCTTATTTTTAATCAAAACGTAGCCTCAAGGAATCTTGTATTACAACGCGATTTCGATACCTGGAAATTAAAAATTTTGGTACTGGGTTAGAAAAACCCTATGCTCGAACCAGGAGTACAGGAATTTGCTCCAAATTATACAGGATGTCTTCAAAACACTGACCTTTCGGCTAGAGATAAAAACTGCTCCAATTACATTTTTTCAAATAGAACACCCTGTATATTAGTTCAAATACAGGAAGACCGTTAAATTTCCTTTGAAACGATATATCATGTTTCCTAATGCCTAAAGCGTCAAATTTCTGAATTAAATGGACATTTTTGCCAAAATTCGATTATGTCGACGTATTTATCAAAATAGTCATGAAACGTCATAATAGTTGAAGATTTTGCAATCCTCCAACCCAACTGTCAGCTGAGTTATAGAAACAGCTTCTGTACGCTTTTTATACAAAATGGAGAGAAACCAATCAATTTGATTCATGTCGACGGCAAATAAATATAAATATTGCAGTAAAATCGATTGCGTCTCGCCGCGGGACTGGTCTGGATAGCAGTGCCTGCGTTCCGACGTTCCGTTAAACTTCAGACTCTCGATGTCGACGCGCTAGTAAACCCTTAAACATGATATACCAAATAATCAGTCTCTGCGATGGACGTAGCAGCTGCTGCTTATGTCAGACATGCGTCAGACGCATGCATTAATCGCACAAGCGAACCCAGGCCTTTAGGTCACACTCGATATGAGAGCTACTCCAAAGACGTAAAGTGGGATTTTAAATTTAGGATGTGCTTTCCTCTGAGTGTTAAAATTACGTATGTGATTAGTGTTATTATTAGGTATGTGAACTGAAATCTAACTTTTGTTTGTCATGATCACATAGGTGTTTCGACTAGCTATATAAAAAGGCAAAAAATTAAGTAACATCTAATGACTAAAGTTTCATTTACTGGCGAAACACCAGAAAATATTTAAAGGCACGAACAGACAGAGCCCCTTCAGTTACCGGTATTTTGCGGTGGTATCAAAGAAATGTTCGGGCAGTTGTTGCAACAGATCTTTGCAAGTCTGGACGCGAATGCAAACACATTCTTGGTATGCTTAAGGCTTGTGTGAACTGATGGTACGGAATCGGGTTTCGTGGTGATGATACGCTGCGCTTTCTGTTCGTCCAACATCGTATTTTCCTTACGCAACAAACAATGTTACGCGACGGTGTTCCGTTACTGTGTTCTGTTTGGTATGTCTGTACTCGCCTTCATCCTTTATATTGAATTGTTGAACCTAAAACCGTGTTCAAGAAGTTTCGCATCAACACGCGGGTAAGATATGGATAAAGTCCAGACAATATCTCCCCGCCCCGACTGAGCTGGCAAATTGCCCGAAAGGAGCAGAGCCATCTACTGGACAAAAAAATTAGCTTGTTTTATGTTGGTGGAAAGCATTTTTACTCTTATAATTACTGAAACCGCTGAAAATAATCCCCCATAATTACTGCATAGCTGCGTAAGAACAATTAAATTAAGGAACAAATATTAAAAGTGTTAAAGTACTTTGTTGGGGGGATCAAGTTGTAACTAACCTGATTTGGTTCGTAGGACCAAATGTTGGGGGTGGCACATTCCTGAGATTGGACAAATCCAGTTCGTGGGACCAAAATGTACTGGTCTCATTCGGATAAATAATTAGGAATGCCAGACACGAATAAATGGGGAAAATTTCTACTCTTCGAAGGACCAATGTGTGTGGGGTGCCAATGTTTGGTGGGTATCGTTGGGAGCAGTTGCAGGAGTAAATAAAATCTGCCAATTTTGTATCTGCCTGCCTAACTTGCACTGGTGGCACCTTTATTTTGCCACTTTTTCCAATTGGCCTGGGCAGTATGTTCTTTGAAATGGGCTGAGTAGCGTAACTCTAATTAAGAGGGGAACTGTTTCCAATTAGTTCACTTGAGGCACTTACACTTACTGATTTGATTGGTTCGGGGGAAAACGTTTTGCGGGGGGGTTCGCTTCAAGACTCTGATTTGTACTGTTTGAGTTGAGGTGAAGAACTACGGTTTGGGGTTTGAGACACTTCTATTGCAGAGTCTGCGATGCGATGTGTACTGTTTTACTTGAGGCAAAACACTTCCGATGTGTACGACTTGAGGTAAACCGAAAAACTGTGATCTCTGGTCACTTTTGTCGACTGAGGTAGGGAGGAAATCAGGAAAGTGCAGAGTGAGGGAAACAGGGTATATTCCCACGCTCTGTGCTCGGCTGTGTTGGGTGGTCGCTTCAAGGAATCACACCTTCAATAGTGAAAAGGGAAGGCGAGCACAGTTGTGTGTTTGCTCAATAGTCAATGAATGCCCTTTGTAGTAGACATTAGGTATATCTAGCAC
>NW_026018922.1:0-7695 GCF_020466585.1 Dendroctonus ponderosae | reverse complement strand
AGCGAACGTATGCCACTCTCTACATTTGATATAATGTCCTCTACTGGCAACCTGGACGGTACTATGGCAAAGTTTCCTCCCTTGGCCAGCACGCTTGGCTTGGATTGGCCATAGTACCGTAAAGTTCCTGACCATGGTAAGGATGGAGAAGCTTATTGCAAACGTACTTTTTGGTATGTCAAATTCTAGTGCTACGCGGCGAGTATTGATGTTTAGATTTTCAGCAATTCTATTTAAAATGTCTTCCTCAGCGATCGCATGTCGTACTTGAGGACGACCTACACGATCAATCCCTTGGACACCAAATCGTCTCTCGCAAAGTCCGTTCAATCCGTCCAATTGCAAATGTCCGGTAATCGGGAAGTTGTCGATTTGGGTATAACGCCGCGTAAAGGCGTACGCTTTCACGCAAGTTGTCTAAGCAAAAACCTAATACTTTGACCATGTAGGTCATTTCTTCATTAGAAAACGCCAGTAGAAACGAATTTGTGAGATTGACAAACGTCAAAAGTTTGACAATTAATTTATGCTTAGCATATCACGATATTTGAAGTTAAGGTCTAACATGGTTAAGTGGCGATAAAACAGAAATATTATTTTTTTTGCAAAAACTGTCAATGCTACGAGATTTAGAAAAAGCACAAAAATGTGAATAAATTACTAGTGCATCAACTAAAAAAATGAGATGATTCCATCCACCAAATAAAAACTTCTGGTAGTGTTTGTACCACGACAAGAATTCACCACTTGTCCAAAACGGATAAACTCAATTGTTTCATCAAAATATGAGACTTTGGTAAGAGCAAATTCACAGCGAGTTTCACTAAAATACATTGTACCATTCACCCGATATTTCAAGAAATACAATTATTTGAAGAACTTTGACTATCAATGGCAGAGGAGCCAGACATTTTTTGTTAATAAAAGTTATGTCAGGTCGTCTTCTTTTGATCCAAATAATATCGCAGTACTCTTTTCATCATGTGCTTATATACAGGGTGGTTTTTTGTTATCTTAAAAAACTTAAATATTTTGGAAACGAGTGATTCGAGGAAAGTTTATTTGTGTCACAAAAAAGCACCTACTTCGTTCTTGTTCTGTGTTCCGTAATTCATTTCTAAGAGTTTTTGTCTTTTAGTGCAAGTTTTGTTATTTGTGTCCATAGTGCGCCACCTGTCAAAATCGAGAAAATGGTTGATACAAATTATTGTCACTTTTTGACGTACCTACTAATCAAATCTCCAATAAAATATTGTGGTTACCATTTGAACGTCTCAAGTTGGCCCCTGTCTAGCCTACAATGTCGAAGGAGGCGTTGTTTTTCTGACACTAATAAACTTCCCCTTCCCAGATATTAACATCTTATTTGAATCATTTTTTCCTCGGATCACTCGCTTCCGAAATATTTAAGTGTCAAGATAAAAACCACCCTGTATATTAAATAATATAGTTTCATTGGTATAACAAAAATTATTTAAATTTTACACAAATTTTACAAATAGAACTATTTACACATAGTAATTGAAAGAGGATAATTAGTAGTTTTATTGGGAAAAACGTGTTTGTCCGAGCTGCAACTTTGCTAACACTCTCTGTATAAGCATTAATATGTTTAAATTATGCGGGTTTACTTCCTTAAAAAATTAATCATCAATCAAATAATGGCAGCTAATTAGTTTGACGAGACTTACTGTCCTCTATTTAGTTTTTTATTAAGAAAATTTGTTCGCTTACATATTTTGGACGCTGTATGTAAGTGAGAAAGTAGTAAACAGTGATAAATCCTCATTCCATATAAGTCCAATTTCGTCGGCCAACTTATGATAATCTCCAAATTTGCTCAAATAATTGATCAATCTATGCACGTGGAAATCTAAAAACATTAGTAAAATAGTAAACTAATTAACACAGGATACACAAATGCGACTACTTGTGTATGTTATGAATAAGAATGGAATATACTTGGAAGTTTGTATATTATTGATTTTAGAGAGCGCTGCGCATACTACAAATTTTACTTCCTAACTTTCAACCCCATATTGGCTCGCGCTCTAAAGCAGCATTGTCAATTTGTCAATCTCCTCGTAGCACTCGGGAATATTTACCTTGCTTCTGAACCCCTGGGAATAACTTAATCAAGATTCATTCTGAAAATGCTTTGATGAACACTAAAATTTCAATTATTCAGACTAATTCAATATATTCAGAATAAATAGTAAATTGTGCTATAATGAACAAAATATGAATTTGTTATTTACTTGTTTTATTTTGGTAGTGCCGATTTTTCACAGAAGCGGAACGAATGTAGATTTACATCATTTTATAATAACATGAAAACATTTCTACAAGACACCAATTGCCAATTTCTCTAAATTTTGATCCTTTACAAAATTACCACATTTAGTTTATTCATCTTGTTTTTGGGTCCTAAAAACTAATTGATATAAAATAAAAAATATAAATCTAACTTTAGAAGCTCCTATTCGTCTCACTGAAATTAACGCTTAAATTGAACAGCATTATTTATTAAATTACTTACCATCAATCACTTGAGACCTCTTTTTTACACATTTGACCAGGGAGATCTCGCAAAGATTATTGTGTTAAGGACTATTAGGTATAAATATATTTAAAGTTCTGATGATTTGCAAACACACAATATAATTGATACAATTTGTTAAACAAAATAGGTCAATAATCAGGCGTTAGTAGAACTTCCAGTAATACTTACCTTTATGGTATAAATGTTCGTTTAAGAGAATAAAATATACCCTTTTAAAAATGTATCACTTTGTTGATAATGATTAACTTAATTAGTCATCCATATCAACTGTATATAATACTTAAAAATGGTGTGTAGTATAAAAACCCAGGTTTATTAGCGCTTTGCAATTTATTTTCCAATTGGCAATCAAAATACTTAGTAAGTAAATACTCAATTTAAAATCCGGGTAATTTGCATGATCAATCTGACAACCCCGCACTAAAGAACTCCAGTCCGGCGTCTGAAAAGTTTTTAATCGCGAATATCTACCTCTTTTTTTCCGCTAACTTCTTACAACTTTCTCTAACTTTTGAAAGTGAGCTAAACCGGTCGAAAAACTTTCGAAAAACCACAGTCGCTTGATTCCGGTGACGTTTCATACAGGTAAAACTAGTTTCAAAGTTTTCCACTGCATGCGTAGTTTGTAGGGGAGCTAGAGTTTCATTTGTTTTCGTAGGTTATGTGTTAGATGACGTGACCGACGTGGGGAAAGCGTTCTTTGGGATATATAAATCCTGCCGGCAGGACCTTCCACTCAGCAGGAGTAATTCCATAAATTACTTTAGAAAAGTTTGTCACGCTTTGTTTTTGGCACCAAGTTATGTCGAAATATTGAATAGATCAAAGTGAATTTGACGAAACTAAATGAGGCGCAGAGCAAAACATTAGAACAAACTTGTTCAAAAACGTACTTGCGGCAAACTTGATCTAAGAAAACATGACAAATATAGAGGGTACAGAGGCAGTACTTATTTTAAACAATTAGACAGATTTTGAAACCAATCCGTCAGTTCGAAAATCGGTCTATAGGGTGTTCAGATGTAGGTCCTATACTACTTTTCTTCCTAATCTCAGGATTGAAAATATTTCTGCAATGCAGCGTTGCCACTGATAGCAAAAGTAGGATTATCTCAGATATTTAGAATCAGAGAGAAATTAGTTCTGCCATTATACAGTGCCACTTAACATTCGTGAGCTTCCAATGAAAACTTTCTCTCATTGAAAGGGAAACGTAGACCCGAACCATCTGCATGTTTTTGTTACACTTTAACTACATTATCGAAAAAACTGCATTTGATTAGTTATTTCTGTTGAGTTACGAGAATGCTGGAAACTTTTGTTACTTTATTATTAGTATAATAATTGCAAGATCTTCCGGTTGTCGTGTTTGATCCTGACCTCTCATCGATCCTGTGATGTTTTTTTTAGACTTAGCCATTCAAGGCCTTTAGTAAAAAAAAGTAAAACAAAAAGTTCTCGGCGTTTATTTTAACTCTTTACGCTGCTTTTTACGGCAGGCTGTTGTTTCTTCTGCTTCGGCATTGTCTTCGGGCCATTACCCTCAAGGGGAAAAGGGAAAGGTAGGATGTTTGGTTACTTAAAATAATTTGCTAAGGATTGGGTTTTTTTGCGATTAGATCCGCGATCAGCTTGATTTTGGATATGCTGGGGGCTTAGTTGTTGGGGAGGCTGGGGGAGTTTTATGACCGGTTCTTCCAGTGACTTTGGGGGGTTTATTGGAGCTTGGGCGGGCATTTTTTCCATTGGGCGTATTGTTGGTCGAGGTAAGCTTTCGCTTGACCTCTTTTTCCAATTTTAAATTGGGGTTTTTCGGACGTTTGAAATAACTGGCAGGGTGAGGCCCTCCGCAGTTACAGCATTTTGCTGGAATTTCGGTCGACTTAGTGCAGATCTTGTAGAAGTATGGGCGGCCACATCTGTTGCAGGAAGGGTCGATTCCGCAATTAGAAAGAGTGTGGCCGAATTTGTGGCAGTTTTTAGACTGCGGGATATGCTTGATATTGTAGGGGTTATCGGTTTTTTGGGGCTTGATGTGGACCGAAAGATTTTATACGTGTTTTATATTAGTCTTGGGTTTTTGCAGAAGCACTTTGACCATATTGGACACTCTTTTGGAGTGTCCGAGACGGAAAAAGTGTGTTTGTTCTGGGATATAGCCCATATTGGCAATTTCCTTTTCGATTTTCCCGATGTCCATGCGAGCATCGACGCCTCTGATAATGAAGGACAGTTTTCTGTCCTGGAGGGGAGTGTGGCTAAAGTGCTGATTTTTTTTCAAGCAGTTCGATTGTTGATTTGTGCTGCTCTGGTTGAGCTGTGAAAATAGAAATGCCAGCTGCGGATTTTTTTGTGCTGGCAATTTCGACATTGTTTGCGGTTAGAATTTTCTGGGTTTTACGACAGTCAGCTTTGAGTTGGTTTTTGTAAGTGTTTGAGTCTGGCTGCTGATTTTTTCTTTCTTTTTGTAGCTTTGAGGGCTTCCAATGGAGGAAAGTTGGAGTCATCTAAGACTTCCATGAATTGGGTTTTTTTTGGACTGTTTTTCAATCGGATTCAGCCAGAGAGGAGTTTAGGGAGTTTGTTATGCGCTTGTAGACCTGTATCTCTTTGTAAAGGACGTCAATTCGGCTTGCTGTTGGGCAATTGTGCATTCAAGCGTTTCGATAGTCTCGATAGGGGAGGTTTTGTTTTTTGGGTTTTAGACTTACTTCTTCCGTTAGAACTGAACGTTTTATTCTCTCTTTGTTCTTCTTCATTTTAAATAACTTCACTGCTTATCTTGTCACTAACACTTTTTACTTTCACTGAAGGTGATTTTTGGCGTCTCGAAAGAGTGGCAGAATTTCTTTTTTAAAGAAAGCCGTGCTTGAAATCACGTAATTTCTTCCAGGGCATTTTTCTAATACCTGTTGACTTGGTATCACAAAGTCACAAATCAACCGAACGGTTCTAAGGTTGTCAGTTTGACCCTGGAAATTGGCTTGTGTATCGGTCGGACGCTGACGATGACCTTTCATCGCTATCTACGATATATGAGGGACCTGGTTTCAAAAGCGGCAGCATCCACCGGCTTCACTTTTGAGTAAATCGCCAAAGAATAATATGCTTCTGTTATAGCTATTATCAAAACAAACAAAGTTTATATTAAAAGAAAATGGTAATCTACAAGGAATTATAAAGTAACCATACCCAAATTATTTATCAGGTTTAAAAAAAAATTGAAAAATGGATGGAGGATGCCGTCTTTGATACTGACAGTGGGAAATGGCCGCTTTTGATACAAACACTCTTTAAAAAAATGCTGTGAAATTAATACCTACTATTTTGGAAAGGTTGTACATGCAAAATATAAACATATTCAAATTAATATTAGATAAGATAATAAAAACATATTAACATTATTATTTCGCAAGTTGCTTCTTCAGTTTCTTTAACGGTTGGCAACTTCTTTTCTTTTTCTTTCTGACCCGAATGGTCTTGCTTCGGAATTTTATTAAAGATGGGATTTATTCTAGAGCCCTCCAATTAAAGTGTTTTTTAAGAAGCTTATCAACATCGCCAAGTATCAGCAATTCTATTTATTGCAATCCACTTTCTATGATGGCAGGGTCAACGATGTGTAGAGTGCATTTCTTTTTAAGAACACTTTCGATGATTTACAAATCATTCTTGTAATGCAATTCACCCCTAATGTAAACATGTCCATTTTTAAATTTATTTAGCAAAAACCGTTTTGCATTCTTAAAAGAAAAAATGCCATGCCAGTGGCTTTACAGTCACCTGATATCGTTTGATTTCAGTTAAATACGCCGCAGTCTTGCCCTAAAGGAATAGCTGTAACAATTTTAGAAAATAGAAATATTTTAATGTCCTCATTATTAGGGTGGAACATTGGTAAGCCTTTGATTTATGACCGCAATTGCGGTGAAGAGGATATGAAAAAAGAAAAATTTAACATATTTTTGTTGATGTTGTTCAGAGATCATAGATATCAAGAGAATGTGCAGAGCGACTAGGATTTAGAAAACATCCAGCAGCGAGATCCAGCAGAGAGAATTGGATGGAGAAGATTGTGATACTAAGAAAAGTGGACGGCAAAAGAACGAGAGGTAGATCTCTCGTAATATTAATGGATCAAATCAAATACCTTACAAGTATGTCGGTGTCAGAAGTAATGAGAACCGTAGAGGATAGAGAAGCATGGCGAAGACTTGGACCATGAATAGTCACGACGCTCGAAACCGAGCAACGTCTGAAGAGAGATTTAAAGAATGTAGTTAAATGGTAGACTAAAACCGTCTAGAGTATGTCGCCGTGGATTTCGAATTCATTTTCGTAATTGCCAGAGTAAAGCCAAAGTTATGGTACTATTTTATAAAGTGATACTGCGGATTTTTATTCTCCTATTCGGCATTCTCGTACGAAACGCAAAAACAAAGAATTTGTGGTATCTAACTAAATTTAGTTAAAAAGTGCAAATTGCCGCTTTTGATACTAGGTCATAAACTCACTTAAGTTCAAATCTCTATTATTTAGTTACATAAACATTAATATTATTTGAAAACGATTTTGCTAGAATTTTGACATATTCAATATTCAGAAAAATGGACAAGAAATATTCGCCTTGCTGTTGCATGTGCCGTGCTCAGCTGCAGCATATAACTCACTATCCACAACCTCACCCACGGCGCTCAATTGATGAATGGCAGATTTGCAAAACTGTCACAAAAAGTCCTATTGATTAGGTAATAGTAAGATCATCGTACTTGATAGGCATGTCGATCAGTCCCTTTAGAGTTGTAAGAAAAACGATTGCAGTGCAATATTCCGTGTACTCTTGGAATGTTCTGCTTCAACTATATGCGATACCTGTTCCTCTATGCCTGGAACCCGAACAAATATTGGTCGTCCACTATATGCCTCAATTCCTAGAGCCAATCGTCCAGTGTATTTCCTTTTTTGTTGGTGTAAGTTTCTACAACTTCGGTTTTATTACTGTGGCATTCACCTATAACTAATAGTACACGTACATATTCGATATCGGTGTACATTTTGTGAAAGAATGAGAAAAGGGGTGATTCAAAATTGACGTTATTCCTCTTAAGGGGTGATAGAAGCTCCCCTGGGGA
>NW_026018921.1:0-7938 GCF_020466585.1 Dendroctonus ponderosae | reverse complement strand
GTGGGAGTTTTGATATAATAGCCCTGAATATTTAACTGGCAAGGTAAAGGTGAAAGGTTATGATTTTGAAACCTTCCGTAAGACTCTCTACCGGACTGTTTTTAAATCATTTGCGTTAATTGAACTGTTCGTTGGGTTTATTAATAAATGAATGAAAATACTACAGTGAATACAGAATAAGAAGAGAACGCAAATAATGGAGGTTGTAGAATAACTATGTAATAGTATTTCTAAGCCACTAGAAGTACCAATAAATTGTCAAAAAGATGCACTGGCTAAACATATAATTATCCATATAGTCGTATTTCAAATAAATTGCTCCGTAAAACACGTCCGTAGACTTAAAATGACCTAAATCGCTACCACTGCTATTTAAATTTTCAAAAACTAGCTATTTGTTTCATTGAAATGGTGTCACTTAATGCATGTCCAGGAAAAGGTTTCGTGTTACAATTTTATGCACCATACCTATGCATATATTTATTAAGACACGCTTCCTGAATTAGATATTAAAATATTAAAGAGAAAACCTGTATTAAGTCTTTTAGTTTTTCACAACAATTATATAATTATACACAGTTCAGTTTAAATAAAAATGGCATTTATTCCATTGCATCTGTTTAAAAAATAATTAAAAATGGACGTTCTTGCATTTTAATAATTTGCGCCATTTAATTTAAGAGAATACTAGAATTTCCTTAAAGAGTATAGAATATGTTTTTGTTTTCGGAAGTAGAGATTATACCAATTGGAAATCAACAATTTAACTCGTAAAATAGCGGAGAGTTTGAGCTGCTGTGGAACGGAGTTGAAAATGTTAATTTTAAAACTCCCAAGTGGATAAAAGAACAAATTTATAGATTAATTAGTAAAATGCTCCGAGCTTGTCTACCAATCTTTCATTTTATCTATTTCTTTTGTAGATTTCCGACTCAAATAAAAGGTATTGACGTAATGTCAATGGCAAAAATGTTATTTGCATGTGCGAAAATTAACATTGCTATAAAATTTCTAATAAACATGTTTGCAAATATCTCAGCTCTTTTATATAATGGAATTCCTCAGATCATATCTTTACTATAAATCTTTTAGAGGCGGCCTCGTTTTATAAAAATTTATAAAGATCGGTTTTAAACCAGAATTTCCCAGAATCTGAATGAATATTAATGAATAAAGTTCTTTTAAACCTATTTATATTAGTGTAGATAGTCATCTATTAGTTTATATACAATTTGATATATTTTTTAATAATGTTACCTTTGCGTATGTATTTAATACATATTTCAATATTAGTTATCGAAATTAAAAACTAGAACACTTAATTATTTTGATATTTTTCAAGTTCAGAATTTGTTTCAAATCAAAACAAAAATAACTTTCAAAACATGCACATTCCATACAGGTTATCATTTAGCTAAAAAAATTGCAGCATTATCTAGTTCACTCACTAAATTTAATATTTAATAAGTAGTTCATAATCCATTACAGTATGACACACGCGTTTATTTTAAACTTGTAGATAAGCTTGCGAGCGGGTGCAAAACTTCAGCCATTTTATTTAATAATTTAATTTCGCGAAGCTCCCATATTTGTATTATGACATTTTTATTATAAGTTTCATAATTTGCTGATGGATAGTAAAGTCGTTTGCTGTGGATACTCGATTACGTTAATGTTAAATTAATAAATGCGCATTTCAGAGAAATATTATCTGAAAAACGACATCCAATCTGCAAGCAGCTGCATTCAAGTTTCCTTTCATGAATGCCAGAAAATAGCAGGGGCTTCATAATTGTTTTATTCACTTTATGAACTTAGATAAACAATAAAACATGAAATATTGCACAATCAAACTGAAATATAAAATCTAATTATGGATTAAATTATTTTTCCTTAAGAGAACCTTCCACAAGGACAAGCTCTCATAATTAAATTCCTTCTATTACTTATCCTTAAATTCGTAGCTGGCGAATGCTGAAACTGCACTAGTTTGCTAAACTTTGGATAAGTTTCTGAAATTTTATTTTATATGCAGTGCTACCGGTTTTTATTTAAACTGCATTTGAAAAGTATGAAAGTGGTGACACTCGAAAACAGAATAATATTTCCAGTTTTGTCAGAATATAATAGCCACAATATGCAACAAATTTAAGAACTCTTGGGTAACTTTCACTCTTGATAGTCATTCGCCCTATCATTCAATTCCCAGTCTTTCACCTTCTTGATTCTCTATTTTCTAATAAAACCCTATTTGAAAAGATCTAAAATATAATGAAAACGATCTAATTTAAATCGTATCAGATAAGATATCAAATGCTGAAAAGTTGCCGCGAAAATGTAGGTTCATCTGTCTTATAGTTAAGTAAACATAATTTCCTTTGCAAACCCCAGGCTAAAGTTCCCAAAACGGTTTTTATGCTCCACCGATTCAATCGATATAGTTTACCCCATTTTCTTTGCCCACTTTTGCTCGAATGAGAAGTTCAAAACCCCGACACCTGGCAAGCATAGAATATCATAACAGATCGATAAGGGGGAAACGAACGTCACTTATAATGCTGATTAAACCGTGGAATTCGGTGATTGCAACATAACTTTTTTAAATATATATATATATAAATAATCTTTATTTCCTACAGAAAAAGGCTATCGACCCAATCGGTCTTTCTGCCCACTTTTTTAAATTTATAGGTGATTTGAAAGTTTGCCACGTGTTCTTTCGAGTCGTGTAATAGCGTTATTTCCAACGCGGCTCTAAAATTGATCCTGTCGCGATAGAATTTATTGCACTGTTTTCATTTCTATGAAGGCATTACATGCATTTTATTCAAATCTTGCGCGTTGATCGATAGTGAACTTTGGTAAATGAAGTAGTTCGAAAGTTGCTTGAAACATTCGACATTCTTCCTTTTCTTCCTTTTCCGACTTCCGAGTTCCTTTTCTTCCAAGTGTCTGATATTTAAATTACGTGATATTAATTGATAGTTAATGTCCTCGATATAATACCAGATCAGTTACTACAATGTTTTGGCTATTGCTGAAACATCTCGTAGTCGTCTAGTCCTTCTTAAGACTTATTTTGAGGTAATATTAGGCAGTTGAAGCAATGATCACATGTTTGTGAAGACCTACTTTTTGAAGCGTTCGCAAAAATTGGATTAATTTTCTACCGATTCAATACTGAAAAGTGCTTCTAAATCCTTTACTAATTATATATGTTCTATATTAGTTAATGTTCTATATTAGTTAGTTATATAAGTAATTCGTCTTGCATTGACTTTTGTGTTATAATGTGTTATTATAGGCTCAGTACACTTCAAAAACATCTTACAATAATTTTTTATCTTTCGTGTCTAATACGGCTCTATACACCAATGTTCAACTGGCAGTTTTTAGCTGAATCTTGAATAAAACACTTCAACCTAATTAAAGATTGCATTAAGTGAGCTCAAAGTGCTCGACAAAGGCACATCTGGCGATTTCTTGGGGAACATTTTGATCAAGAAAAAGTCGACGTTTCAAGAAATTCAAAGTCAAAAGCATAAATGTTCAGATAACAAGTCTGTAGAGTTGAAAATACTAGTATTTCATTGCACATATTCTTAAACAATTGGGAATTTAGTTATGGTAAATCTAACATTTGGTAGCTACACATTTAAATAGGTTGCTGAAAATGAATAATGGACGTCCGGAAATGCATACAAACTGAATAGGAAAATTTAAATCTCCAACAAGATTATTAAAATTCCTAAACCGCAAATTAAGTATTAAAAATAATAACTTAAATAAAACTAAAGTTAAAAATATATTAATGTAATGAGAGTTGGTCGCTTCAAACTAAAATAGACCGCTTGCGTACCACAAAGTGTGATGAAATATAGTTCAGTTTAAATTATTGATTTTTAGGTGATAATGATAAATTAACAGAGCAATTTTTGATAATATTGAATTGATCCTTATCCAAATACTCAAATTGTTGCTTTGCCATGCGAATGTTTTAAATTGTACTTTCAGTTATGCGTTTACTGTGTATGGTAGGTATTTGGAATTTAATTTCTGCCTTTAAAATTGAAAATAATTTTGTTTAAAGTATTTGGCGTAAACATATTGATTGGCGTTTTGCAGCGCATTAGTTTATATTTGCTTTCTTTCATTTTTTTATTTTGCGTTTTCATTGAAATATTGTTGATAATGGATTTTATGTACTCTGTGTGTTATTTTGAAGCCAACTGCAAAATGCGACAAACATCAATCCTGGTTTGGCGAGAAGCAATTATGCTTTTTCTTTAAAGAATAAGCTGAGAAAAATATGTCAAAGATTATTGCAAATTTCACTCTTCTAGTCCTTTATTTCCCAAGCAAAATTCGACTTCTTTCTACTGTAATTGCTTCTCAATTTGTTCTTTGTGATCTGAAATTGAGTGACCGGAAATCTTACTGATAATTTGCATCGCTCTTTTTCCTTTTTTTAACATTCCAGTAGTTCGTTACTTATGTAATCAATTCAAAAATAGCTTCGACTGTATTTTAAAATTCTTCAAATTTTTAAGCTTTTAAGTCGTATAGGTAATGTTTTCCTATTTTCATTTCGTTTTTCTTCAAGTTTGACACATAAGAAAATTAAACAGCAGCGTAGAACAAATAAATGGGCAATCAAGATTTCATAAAGCTATAAAGTTCGCCTTTATCTCTGGTTAATATTGATGTAAAAAACACGAACATTACACTAAAACACTACGTCTCGTACTTTTTAAAATGAGTTAACTGAAGTGTGTAATAATATATTAAGGCTTCTAGGGAGAATTCCCAATATACAGATATTGCTTAATGGGAATGTGAAGTGGAGTAATCGCAGTAATTATTGCGAGTTTTGGGGCTGCAGGTTTAAATAAATCAGCTGTGGTACAGGCAATGACCGGTTTTGTCCATTTAACGGTACATATTGCTGAACGAATATCTAACTGGAATATTAAATTTGCCTATTCAATTAAATATATACATGCATTTATATTTATCTTAATGGAAATAGATCTAATATTCCTAGTTTTTGGCACTTTTAATTAAATGTATATAAATAAATATGTTTTATGACAGTTGCCACAAAACATTCAAACTCCTGTTTGCGTTGCGATTTTTCCAAATAAGATTTACAAACATAAAATTTTGTTATAATAAGGCCGTTGAGTAGCTACAAATCCCCATATTTATTTGTATAATTTATTTTCTCCTACAGCAAAATTTTAACATTACTTTAAATGTGTTGTTTTAATCAATCTTTTTTACTCGAGTGTTGAAACTTTTATGGGCAATTAAAAGTTACGCGATGAAAGGGTGATAACGCCGTTGGGTTAACAGGCTTGTTACTTCCAAGTAAAAAAGGGAGTAGGATTGGGTTACATACTTGAAGAATTGAGTTCGATTAAAGTTCGAAAGAAATAATTCATACCACCAACAGAACCTTAAAAAATATATTTAATGCAATGATGATGCATGAAATAAATCTACTTTCTAAAATTTTATTATCAAGTGCGTTTGTTCAAAAATAGATTAAGAAAGTTTTTTAAAATTAATTAAAGTGACACAACCATTTTACTAAGTATAAATGTCAATACGATTTAAACGATTATTATTCTCAATTAGAGGCTCATGAGCGGCTGGAACCGCAAGGGTAAAAATGTAATACTTTCTCATTAACATATGATTCAGAAAGTACTCTTCGCTGTGCATATGAACTGATTTATCCCAGAATATTCTAGGGCACCGCCAAATTCAAAAAGTCAAAAGATGATTTTACGTAGTACATTATTCAAATGTACAAAGCTGCAATTAGAAACCATTGAACTAACTTTCATCTGAAAAGAATTAGACTTTGACGGCACAATAACAGTAAATATAAAGCTTAAGAGCCTAAAAGCAGTCACTATAAAGTCACGGATATTTGAAAATGTTTTAATTTCAAATTAGACAGCGAAAATTACATCAGCTTTTACCAATGGACATTAAATATGAAAACAATATGCTGTTTATTATGGTATTTTTAAATTCTTAGTCTGCAGTTTAGTATTCTGTTTATATAGTTTTGTTATTCATCAACATTCCAGACACGTAGCTTTTCACTTGAGTAGTCTAATATTTTGGAACGAATCTATATAAAGCGAACAACCAGAAAAGCAAACTAAGGAATTGTTTTGTCTATTTGAATACATCAGATAGCGTTTGCTTTTTTCCCTTCCGGAATATTTATTCGAGCAGTGTTTCGTTTGCAAAAAGATTTAAGTGAATAACTACTTGTCTTGATATATCTACGTAAATCGAACACGAACTGAAGTAAACTTGCTGGTTATTTTAACTATTTGTTTATGCTTTACTTCAGATTGATGAGGTGTTTAAAAACGATTTAAAATCAAAATAATTTATGATCGTTTTGGTTCATAAAATTGAAAAACCAGAAGTTTGTGTTTAAGTTTCTTTTAAGAATCTGGACTTTTTTTTCTATTGCATCAGTAGACATATTTTATCAAGAAAACTAAAAGTTACTGTTCCACTTTACCCATGTAGTAATTCAAAATGAAGAGTAAAGCAAAGAAACAATTCCCACAAGTTCTAAAATGGCAATCAACTTTCACAGTAAATTAATTCAGTTGGTTTACCGCAATAGAATTAATAAGCAACTACACATATATAAAGTTTATATGTCAGCATAATATTGTTTCAAGTAGAAAGACACTCTGTCAGCTAGCCAGATAATAGGATTAAAATACAATGTAATAAGCTGATTGGCAACAACTAGAAAAATTAGAACGCAACTAAATAAAAAAAAAATACATAAAATGTTAGTCCTGGTTGACCTGACGTAGGTTAACTGACGACTATACAACAAAATGTTTAGTTACTGCGAATGTCACTTAAACAAAACAGGAAAATTACATGCCATTACTAAATTAGTTCGAAGATATCTAAGCGGAACGTGCCCAAATTACGAGTTCTCAGAAGAATTTTTTTGCAAGGCAGTTTCATGGATAAACTACGAAATGGTTCAGTTTTTATATTCAATAAGAGCGTAGTGGCTACAGTTTTAATTCCCAGAGAAAACGAGGGTATTGTGTCCACAAACAATCGAAATCTAGTTTTGTTTGCCAGCGGAACAGCCAATAAAAGTGGATTATGTGGTCCTGTTGGCTTTGTTTTGCAGTAGTGCTCTTTATTAGGGAACTTTACATTGCGGCATTTTCCGAGTGTATGTCGTTACTTTTGTGGTGAATCTCTAATCTCCATTAGTTCAATTTGATCTGTGCAAAAATCTTAAAGATGAAAAACGATTTTTCTGAACAAAATATCCGCGTTTTTGTTAATACAAATACCCGCTTTTTTTTAATGGTTGACAATCACATATTTTATGTCAAATATTAAATTTTGCTGCGAGATTTCAACATTGGCCATATTTTTCACAGCGCAAATATTTAACAAAAGATTTCGCTTCACTTAGTATGCAAGCTTCCGCCTTCCTTTTTAAAGTTGAAGTATTCCCTAAAGATTTCCATTTCTATAACATGCTGCTACTTTTTCTCTCGAACTTTCTACAGTGTTAATGGGACTGGTGCATTTTCATTGAAATAGTGTCAAAAATTAAAATATAAGCCACAGAACCAGTTGTACTATTTTATACGACATACACCACAATTCCTTTCTGATTTTTATCGGACTAAACGCTAGTAGCAAGTGAAATTCTCGTTGTAAAAATTTGACCGAACTGTATAGATTATTGCTTTAGTCGTTCAAAAAACAAGAATCGTCCAGTAAAATAATTGCTAATGATTCTACATATATTAACTGAAATTTAATGCAACAATTGACCATTTTTATGAGCCAGAAATTATTGTTTAGAACCTTATGGATGTAATTCCTTGAAATTATCCTTTGAATTGCGAAATTTGAGCA
>NW_026018920.1:503-8039 GCF_020466585.1 Dendroctonus ponderosae | reverse complement strand
TTCATTGTCTGGTTCATAATCATTGTCTTTTCTTACAAATCCACCATGCTTAAAGAATTTTGCAATGGTTTTTCGGCTAATTTTTTGCCAAGCTCAATGAATGAAATTGACTGCATCTAAAAGATTTATAGAAAATGTTTAATTTTTATCGATCGCCTCTAACATTTTCATAAGAAGAGTCTTCCTATAATGACTTTAGGGAGTGTATTACTCCCTGATCCATAGGTTGGAGCTTCGCACTTGTTCCACTGATATTATGTCTCTTCTTCAAACGCTCTACCCAACTTCTAGAACAAACAAACTCTTTGTTTTTGATTTTACTCCCATTTCACTAGCCTTTTCTTGCAAAACACTGTCACTTATGGGAACGTTTTCTTGTCTTTTTTGAGTAAACCACTTAATAAGTCCCTTGTCAACCTCTTAATGTGCAAATAATTTTAACTTCTTACATCTAACATTTGCTTTCTCTGTTTTTCCATATTGTTGCAACAGTAGACTTCCCAAGTGCTAATTCCTTACAAATGCCACTGCTTTACTCCACTTTTTATTTTGTTAATAATCTCGTACTTTTCATTTGGTGAAAAAGCTTTGCTTTTTTGTTTTTCCATTCTAAAACGATTTACAAACATAACGCGGCAAAAAACAAGTAACTGCCTGTTTCTCGTTCTCACTAATATAAACAACTCCGCACGATTCGTGTTGCTGAGCGTGGAAGTTCGTTATAAACGGAAAGTGAATATACAACTAACCTAAAAAGTGATCGTTATATCCGGAAGTTCGTTATAAACGGGTTCGTTATAACCATTAAAAAAATGCGTTGGCCTTTATGGACGACGTTTCGAAAATAAGAAATAGAAAACGTAATAATAGCAAGCATAACAGTAGGCAATAACTGGCAAAGTTTCAGACGCGAGTAAATTTACTAAGTTTTGGATTTTGCACAAAAACCATAAAAAAATGCTTAAACATTAATGAGAAATATGCCAGAATAACCGACTTACTAAAAGCAGTTACTTTCTTATGGGTCAAACTTCTAAAAGAGCGCACCCGATTTCTTCATAACTAAGAATAACCCAAAGGGGTTCGATTGATGTCAAAACTTTATATTCTAGACCTCGGATATAGACTTTATGCCTGAGTCATCCGAAAATCGTTTTCCAGTTTCATTTGTAATAAACTCGCGATCATCAATGAGATCCTTTTTTTGGCACATCATTTATCTGATCGAAATTGTAAAAACATCTCGTCGGCCCTCTTCGGGAACTATTTTACGTTTTCCAAACTGGCGCTATATCCCGATAATTACATTCAGCGTAGGCATTGCAAGATTAACGATGCTTTTCCTGACGCTGCTGATATTAAACGCTCTCCATCTACTACAGTAGTCTGCTTACACGTCTCATCAAAGGTTATCCGTTGCAAATGAATTAGAACAAACCGAGTCAGACCTAAACGCTACTTTACAGGCCAGAGATACATCTGCTGTATCGAAATACGAAACAATTTGTATTGGAAGTTATATTTTTTTGGAATTAAGTACCAACAGACAYTGACTAAAGAACCAYKAAATCATTATCATCAAYTAAATCAGTCAATCATTTCGTTTRATTGTTTTTACATGGACCTACTGCMAAAAATYGAWTAGGATTTTTGAATTTATATGMAAAAGCGATTTTCCAAGAGGAATTTTTCTCGACCCACTCTACTAAATAAGCRCCGGTAATACTTCCTAGGCAATACTTAAAAATGTGTTAARTACAAATTTTTTTAAAAACTAAAACTCAAAATTGGCATTAAAAAGCTGGTGCTTCCATTTGAAGAAAATAAGTTGATGGTTGTAACTTARATAAATTATTCMCAAATGTGGATCGATCATTTTSATTGATGATTTGAAATTGACGGGTWCGAGCACTTTTTYYSWCAAACCACAATGYWWAAKTYGTMTGTTTTCCGTAAACAAGTCGTCKTTRYACATASTTAAAATTKMACTTGAAGTTAGTTTTATTGAGAAGATAACRAGCTAGYAGACTAAAAAATTAATAACAGGCAAGGAGCAAGTGGAAAACACTGGAATGTGTGAAGTGGGGATACAGTTTATGGGTTGAAAACGGGTTTTTGCGATTTGCKGCCAAACATGACCTTCTAGCGCTARACCGCAAATAAAGGTGTRRATAATAAAAAATCTAAAACTTTTGTATTTWACACTTTTTGACAGAACTTAATTAATTACCTAATTAAATTAACCGTAAAAATGGCGAAACCCGATTWAATTTTTTTTTCGCGCATAAATGATTTAATTTCGAGACAAAATGSTCTCCTYAAACTGCAAACCAATGCAAAGCTTCATTCAACARCMAAAAGGAAGTTGGAACKTCTTTCGCTCAAAAAGCATCAAACTACGCAGCCCCTCAACCCCCCAAACCGACCAAATCTTGAATMTCAACAAMGAYCTCCTCAACCTCAAAACTCATATTCTAAAAATTATCTCAGCCAAATTCTAAAAACACTTATCCAACCGTCATTCATTCCAACATTTTCCATGGCAGTTTCTTCCTCACTCCCGCTTCSTGGGTCCCTTGATTTTCCAATCAGATGTTCTTTGCATTCTGTATCCATGAAGCAAAACTACCCTCCCTTTGAAGGGCAGTTTTGCTTCAAACAGAAACTAGCAAAAAACGCAGTTGAAAAATCTGGGAAGTTTCAAATGAGTACAACCAACCACACCATTCATCAAAATCCTTCACCAAGTTAAACGCAATCAGGAAAGAGCAAAAGTTTTTAAGAAACAAGCTTTAGGAAAACAATCGTCAGTTTACGACAGTTATAATAGTAGGATGAATATTAATAATTTACTTGCAAAGTTTGGGGTTTTACAGCTTAAGATTGATGTTGAGTATTTCGATTGGAGATCGTCATAAAATACAGTGAGTACCTCTGCACATCAATCAGTTAAATGCGCAAAGTTTAAACGTGTATCAGCGGAATAGTCGTTTTTGTTGTCTTACCCGCCAATTAGAGGAGAAAACTTTACTAGCAACTCTCTCAGAGTAGAAAATATTTGAGCTTACCTCAAAGATTGTTTATTCAGGAAAACAAAGCATTTTCCATCCGATGGAATAATGACCATAAACTCCATTTGCTGAAATGAAATGATTAAATTGATGAAAGAAAATCAAGCCGATCCAGATCTAGCTAGACCTCAACTTTCTATTCTAATTCTAAATTATAAACTCTTTCAAATCAATAAATAGGTTTGTCCCGGCCTTTGGGAACATATAAAGCCGGTTTCAGAGGGGATCAAATGAAACTGGCTGCCTCTTTCGGAATCTGAAAATGCGCCATCTCCAACGAGAGAAACGGAGCGATTCTGGATCCGGAATTCTGTAATTTGGCGTGGTTTGGTGCTGATTGATCGTTGTGCTTGTCACCGCGAGAACGATATAGAGAAATTTCCATTAATTTCCTTCACAACTTTGACGGTTTGCCTAATATTAGCGGTAGCCGCTCTTTATCCATCACTGTTTACTCGAATTTGAACTAAGTATATATACGTTTTAATCAGTTTCAGCTTTTAAACTTTTTACAGTTTAAACCCTAAAATTATCCATCAGATATTTTTTTCATTCCTACGAGGCTTCTAAAAAATATGAGTGTGGCTCAATAGTATCTAAAATAACTTTCTGATTGACACTATCTAAAGCTGTTTTAAAAAAACGTTGAAAAGAATTGAAAATATCCAATATCACACATTCACCATGAAAAAGCAGGTTTGATAAATTTCGAAAAACATGAATTAAAGCCCCATTAATTTCACAAGGAACATTTTACTTGTGGATCATAATTACTATATTGTATGTTTAATTTTACAGTACTCGTAAATGTTGATAATTTAAAAGATGTTACGTATAGGTACATTTATTTTGGAGAAACATAAATAAGTATATAAAATCGCTAACAAAGTGTATACTTTTACACTATTTTTTTTATGATCAAAAACATTTTCTTAATTGAGGGTTTGAGAATCATTGGAATTGTTAAACAAATGATCGAAGTCCCGTAATTTTTTTTCGATGTCACTTTTTTCTTTGCTCATTAACCATTATTTAAACAGATTGTGCGAAAATTACGTCCATATACCTATTTCTTTTAAATAATAGTAAATTTCTTATAAACATTGGCCCAACACTGTTTAACATGCTAATAAATGTTTAAGGAGATAAAAACCTCCGAGCGATAACTTGGGGAGATCATTTCTCGTAATATTTTCTGAATAGCTTGCATCCATAATTATGAAATACGATAGTCTGGAATTTAATAAAGCTCTTAAATTTGCTCTCACTTCTTCAAAGTAAGAGATCAAAAAACGGTTAAATGGAAATAATGGGTACATGTAAAAATTTAGGAATTTTCTAGTTTTCACTGCTTTCTGCAAATGTCTTAAACAAAACCGGAATATAAATGTTTTCTATTCCATTGGCTTTATTTCAAGGATTATCATTCACTGAATAGCATTCGATCATGACTAGTTAAGCTATTGATTAAGATAATGTGATGAATCTTACCAGAACTCAGTATACAAGTAGAAATTATCCCACCGCATGTAGGTACATGCATCAACTGAATTACAACTGAAACCGAAATTTTGCACTCACATTTTGCAGCAGAGAGAAAAAAATGCCTCTTAAACTGAAAACATCATTTTACTGAACTAATTTGAGGCACTGTCCAATTTAATTTCGGGTAATCCCATTGTAAACTAACAAAACTTTTTCAAGCATTCATCCACCAGTCTAATAAGAAGTATCTATTAAATGTTTCTACATTTGCTTATGTTCAATTTTTCTATGCAAGGCGACTTTAAACTCAATGTAAAAACTACCCAAGTTTAAATATGCATCTCAACAAAATAGGGATTAAACAAAATTAGGAGGAAATATGATTTTTGAAATCCTGACGATAGTCTAGTATTACAAAACTAACAATATTTAGCATATTCCGTTTCCTGAGAGGAAATCTCGTCTGTTGCCTAAAAATGATAAGTTAATAAAAATAAAACAATTTAAACAAACACATTTTTATTTGCAGTTTGCGGGAAATGGGTTTTTAAACCCATCCTTATAGGACACACAGGACTATTAGTACCAACATTTAAATCATCTTGAATATTTTACAAACGAAACTGAATTTTGAATAATTAAAATTACTTGAATAAATTAAAATTGCAAGAACTAAAGTCATTTTTATGCAAAAAACAGGCAGCATTTGGTAGTTTGGGGGGAATCAAAAAATACACTGAGTATAAGCGGGATTTAAAAAAAGGAACGCAATATACCTACTGAATTAATTACAAATTTAGTTAACTACGAAATGCAAAATAAAAGTGTATGATCATGTAAACAGCAACCCCTAATTAAACAATAGTTAACGTGAAGAGTCAACAAGTAAAGTAATTTTTCGTCACTGGAGGAAGTCGGCCTAAGTGGGACATTGCGCAAATGAGTCAGCAGTGCTTTTAACAAGATTAACCGACAATAATTCAATACCACAACTTTATTTCGATGATCCAAGAAATATGATAATGAACCCCGTTATTCAACTTGTACTCAATATTCAACAGCCGAACGAAAAGAAGGATCTTCAACTACAGCTACCTTATTACGTATCTCGAATCCACCCACTTAAAATCTTCAGAAAGATGCCGAATGACCACACGAATTAAAAAACAACATCGCGGCGTACCATACATGTATTAATACAAACAAGAAGACTGATATAAACTAACACAGAGCGTCTGATGTTAAAACAAAGTTAATATTGATAATTTTGAGTTCTTCGAGATATTCTCAAGAAAGTGAAGGCCAATATTGACACAGCATTTATAGTCCGGACGTTTGACTCCACAAATAGGTTCGCCTCAACCTGTTAATTACCCAGATATGTGGTTAATGCACACAGATGACCACTTATAACTTGATTGATATTTATCTTTGATTCCCGTATTGTGTTCCCCGACTGCACTAACACTATTCGTGTTTATTTCTTATTTTGCCACACTGTTTACTGATGGTGTGGTTCTTTCAGCATGTGCATGGTCGAGTTGTAGGCTGTGGTTTATTTGTGCTTTAATTAAATGTACATAATATCTCTTTTGGTGACTTATTGGATTATACCTTCCGAGAATCTGTGTGATGCTCATGGGCGATATATGAAACATGTCTCCTATGTTGAATGGCATGGGAAAACTCATTGAAGTCCAAATATAAGCTTACATAAGCGCAAAGCAAAAATTACTATCTATCTATAAGCAAATCCTATTAACACGTACGTAATTGTACAAACTATTCGTTCTATTTAATAAAAATCACACAATTGGTCAAAATATGGCAGAGCTTGGTGATACATTGTAATACAATTTAGGAGACTTTTTTAAAAATATTTATTTTCTGTTCCGTGGATGGAAGTATGCACTCTTCAATAGTTGAATAAATCAAAAAAAGTTTGCTTTGAATGTATTTATGATAAAAAAACACTTTCTCTCGCTTCAATACCTTTTTCATAGAAGAAGTTTGAATAGATTTTGAGTAAATAATGTAATGGTTTTAAGTTTTTCTTAAAAAGCATCAATGTGTATGTGTGTATGTAATTGGAATAAGTCACAAAACATTTCAAATCCTTGTGTACAATTACCAATATAATTTATTTTTATGCTTTCTGATAGAGCTCTCTGTTTCAAAAGACAAAAACATACCCACAATTATTGTCAGTGTATTCAGAATCAATACTTTTTAAACCAGATATTCTTAATAAAGACTGTCTCAAAATAAATACACAAAATTATAGTTAATTGCACATTTTAACAGACAAAAAAATGTTGGAACTCTTCTAATGACCAAATTATGAGATTGGTCACTAGTTGTGGTTTAAAACTGGAAAGGAATTTTATGTTATTAACAATACTAAATAAGTTCAGATTCTAAAGCACTGACGATTTTCTCCTGCAAAACTGTAATTGTCCTTCTGCGTGAGTCAAAACTAATGAGGGTTTGAGCAAACACATATATTACTAAAAAATGTGTTTATTATTAGATATATGCATTGAACATATCACAGCATATTTGGTCACATAATGTATGTTTAAAACTAAATAAAAATAGAACAGTTAAATACATATCACATTCAAAATAATTAAATAGTTCTAATATAAAATGGTTAAAATGTTACCTAACTACCATGGAACCTAAATATCTAAATCTCTACTGGAGTGTTAGCAGTATTATATTTATAAAGGACTTTCAATTAGAATATACCCTAAGATCTGAAGATGAAAATTACTGTTTAGGTAAATATTCTGAATTTTATGCATTGAAAGACTAAAACACAAACATTTAGCAGTTGCAAATACATACGAAAAAACCATAAAAACTTGAATTCGAATAACACAAAATATCAACTGCTTGCTACTTTAAAGCAATTGGGAACATTTGGCATCTAAAACTCTCGGAGTTCTACAACTTTAAGAGATATAGTTAATTTCTG
>NW_026018920.1:0-212 GCF_020466585.1 Dendroctonus ponderosae | reverse complement strand
GAACAGCACCATACCAACGTGTATATCAATTAACCATATTCGTAAAATCATAAAATGTACGCATTTGAACTTAAATAAGCGATACACTTAAATCTCATATCGACAAAATTTCAAACATATAGTGTTTTACTAGTCCTAATAAAATGTAAATAAAATCAGTGCTGTTTTCAAATGGATTGCAGCAGACATTTCTACAATAATTGACCCGCTGA
>NW_026018919.1:0-7964 GCF_020466585.1 Dendroctonus ponderosae | reverse complement strand
GTGGGAGTTTTGATATAATAGCCCTGAATATTTAACTGGCAAGGTAAAGGTGAAAGGTTATGATTTTGAAACCTTCCGTAAGACTCTCTACCGGACTGTTTTTAAATCATTTGCGTTAATTGAACTGTTCGTTGGGTTTATTAATAAATGAATGAAAATACTACAGTGAATACAGAATAAGAAGAGAACGCAAATAATGGAGGTTGTAGAATAACTATGTAATAGTATTTCTAAGCCACTAGAAGTACCAATAAATTGTCAAAAAGATGCACTGGCTAAACATATAATTATCCATATAGTCGTATTTCAAATAAATTGCTCCGTAAAACACGTCCGTAGACTTAAAATGACCTAAATCGCTACCACTGCTATTTAAATTTTCAAAAACTAGCTATTTGTTTCATTGAAATGGTGTCACTTAATGCATGTCCAGGAAAAGGTTTCGTGTTACAATTTTATGCACCATACCTATGCATATATTTATTAAGACACGCTTCCTGAATTAGATATTAAAATATTAAAGAGAAAACCTGTATTAAGTCTTTTAGTTTTTCACAACAATTATATAATTATACACAGTTCAGTTTAAATAAAAATGGCATTTATTCCATTGCATCTGTTTAAAAAATAATTAAAAATGGACGTTCTTGCATTTTAATAATTTGCGCCATTTAATTTAAGAGAATACTAGAATTTCCTTAAAGAGTATAGAATATGTTTTTGTTTTCGGAAGTAGAGATTATACCAATTGGAAATCAACAATTTAACTCGTAAAATAGCGGAGAGTTTGAGCTGCTGTGGAACGGAGTTGAAAATGTTAATTTTAAAACTCCCAAGTGGATAAAAGAACAAATTTATAGATTAATTAGTAAAATGCTCCGAGCTTGTCTACCAATCTTTCATTTTATCTATTTCTTTTGTAGATTTCCGACTCAAATAAAAGGTATTGACGTAATGTCAATGGCAAAAATGTTATTTGCATGTGCGAAAATTAACATTGCTATAAAATTTCTAATAAACATGTTTGCAAATATCTCAGCTCTTTTATATAATGGAATTCCTCAGATCATATCTTTACTATAAATCTTTTAGAGGCGGCCTCGTTTTATAAAAATTTATAAAGATCGGTTTTAAACCAGAATTTCCCAGAATCTGAATGAATATTAATGAATAAAGTTCTTTTAAACCTATTTATATTAGTGTAGATAGTCATCTATTAGTTTATATACAATTTGATATATTTTTTAATAATGTTACCTTTGCGTATGTATTTAATACATATTTCAATATTAGTTATCGAAATTAAAAACTAGAACACTTAATTATTTTGATATTTTTCAAGTTCAGAATTTGTTTCAAATCAAAACAAAAATAACTTTCAAAACATGCACATTCCATACAGGTTATCATTTAGCTAAAAAAATTGCAGCATTATCTAGTTCACTCACTAAATTTAATATTTAATAAGTAGTTCATAATCCATTACAGTATGACACACGCGTTTATTTTAAACTTGTAGATAAGCTTGCGAGCGGGTGCAAAACTTCAGCCATTTTATTTAATAATTTAATTTCGCGAAGCTCCCATATTTGTATTATGACATTTTTATTATAAGTTTCATAATTTGCTGATGGATAGTAAAGTCGTTTGCTGTGGATACTCGATTACGTTAATGTTAAATTAATAAATGCGCATTTCAGAGAAATATTATCTGAAAAACGACATCCAATCTGCAAGCAGCTGCATTCAAGTTTCCTTTCATGAATGCCAGAAAATAGCAGGGGCTTCATAATTGTTTTATTCACTTTATGAACTTAGATAAACAATAAAACATGAAATATTGCACAATCAAACTGAAATATAAAATCTAATTATGGATTAAATTATTTTTCCTTAAGAGAACCTTCCACAAGGACAAGCTCTCATAATTAAATTCCTTCTATTACTTATCCTTAAATTCGTAGCTGGCGAATGCTGAAACTGCACTAGTTTGCTAAACTTTGGATAAGTTTCTGAAATTTTATTTTATATGCAGTGCTACCGGTTTTTATTTAAACTGCATTTGAAAAGTATGAAAGTGGTGACACTCGAAAACAGAATAATATTTCCAGTTTTGTCAGAATATAATAGCCACAATATGCAACAAATTTAAGAACTCTTGGGTAACTTTCACTCTTGATAGTCATTCGCCCTATCATTCAATTCCCAGTCTTTCACCTTCTTGATTCTCTATTTTCTAATAAAACCCTATTTGAAAAGATCTAAAATATAATGAAAACGATCTAATTTAAATCGTATCAGATAAGATATCAAATGCTGAAAAGTTGCCGCGAAAATGTAGGTTCATCTGTCTTATAGTTAAGTAAACATAATTTCCTTTGCAAACCCCAGGCTAAAGTTCCCAAAACGGTTTTTATGCTCCACCGATTCAATCGATATAGTTTACCCCATTTTCTTTGCCCACTTTTGCTCGAATGAGAAGTTCAAAACCCCGACACCTGGCAAGCATAGAATATCATAACAGATCGATAAGGGGGAAACGAACGTCACTTATAATGCTGATTAAACCGTGGAATTCGGTGATTGCAACATAACTTTTTTAAATATATATATATATAAATAATCTTTATTTCCTACAGAAAAAGGCTATCGACCCAATCGGTCTTTCTGCCCACTTTTTTAAATTTATAGGTGATTTGAAAGTTTGCCACGTGTTCTTTCGAGTCGTGTAATAGCGTTATTTCCAACGCGGCTCTAAAATTGATCCTGTCGCGATAGAATTTATTGCACTGTTTTCATTTCTATGAAGGCATTACATGCATTTTATTCAAATCTTGCGCGTTGATCGATAGTGAACTTTGGTAAATGAAGTAGTTCGAAAGTTGCTTGAAACATTCGACATTCTTCCTTTTCTTCCTTTTCCGACTTCCGAGTTCCTTTTCTTCCAAGTGTCTGATATTTAAATTACGTGATATTAATTGATAGTTAATGTCCTCGATATAATACCAGATCAGTTACTACAATGTTTTGGCTATTGCTGAAACATCTCGTAGTCGTCTAGTCCTTCTTAAGACTTATTTTGAGGTAATATTAGGCAGTTGAAGCAATGATCACATGTTTGTGAAGACCTACTTTTTGAAGCGTTCGCAAAAATTGGATTAATTTTCTACCGATTCAATACTGAAAAGTGCTTCTAAATCCTTTACTAATTATATATGTTCTATATTAGTTAATGTTCTATATTAGTTAGTTATATAAGTAATTCGTCTTGCATTGACTTTTGTGTTATAATGTGTTATTATAGGCTCAGTACACTTCAAAAACATCTTACAATAATTTTTTATCTTTCGTGTCTAATACGGCTCTATACACCAATGTTCAACTGGCAGTTTTTAGCTGAATCTTGAATAAAACACTTCAACCTAATTAAAGATTGCATTAAGTGAGCTCAAAGTGCTCGACAAAGGCACATCTGGCGATTTCTTGGGGAACATTTTGATCAAGAAAAAGTCGACGTTTCAAGAAATTCAAAGTCAAAAGCATAAATGTTCAGATAACAAGTCTGTAGAGTTGAAAATACTAGTATTTCATTGCACATATTCTTAAACAATTGGGAATTTAGTTATGGTAAATCTAACATTTGGTAGCTACACATTTAAATAGGTTGCTGAAAATGAATAATGGACGTCCGGAAATGCATACAAACTGAATAGGAAAATTTAAATCTCCAACAAGATTATTAAAATTCCTAAACCGCAAATTAAGTATTAAAAATAATAACTTAAATAAAACTAAAGTTAAAAATATATTAATGTAATGAGAGTTGGTCGCTTCAAACTAAAATAGACCGCTTGCGTACCACAAAGTGTGATGAAATATAGTTCAGTTTAAATTATTGATTTTTAGGTGATAATGATAAATTAACAGAGCAATTTTTGATAATATTGAATTGATCCTTATCCAAATACTCAAATTGTTGCTTTGCCATGCGAATGTTTTAAATTGTACTTTCAGTTATGCGTTTACTGTGTATGGTAGGTATTTGGAATTTAATTTCTGCCTTTAAAATTGAAAATAATTTTGTTTAAAGTATTTGGCGTAAACATATTGATTGGCGTTTTGCAGCGCATTAGTTTATATTTGCTTTCTTTCATTTTTTTATTTTGCGTTTTCATTGAAATATTGTTGATAATGGATTTTATGTACTCTGTGTGTTATTTTGAAGCCAACTGCAAAATGCGACAAACATCAATCCTGGTTTGGCGAGAAGCAATTATGCTTTTTCTTTAAAGAATAAGCTGAGAAAAATATGTCAAAGATTATTGCAAATTTCACTCTTCTAGTCCTTTATTTCCCAAGCAAAATTCGACTTCTTTCTACTGTAATTGCTTCTCAATTTGTTCTTTGTGATCTGAAATTGAGTGACCGGAAATCTTACTGATAATTTGCATCGCTCTTTTTCCTTTTTTTAACATTCCAGTAGTTCGTTACTTATGTAATCAATTCAAAAATAGCTTCGACTGTATTTTAAAATTCTTCAAATTTTTAAGCTTTTAAGTCGTATAGGTAATGTTTTCCTATTTTCATTTCGTTTTTCTTCAAGTTTGACACATAAGAAAATTAAACAGCAGCGTAGAACAAATAAATGGGCAATCAAGATTTCATAAAGCTATAAAGTTCGCCTTTATCTCTGGTTAATATTGATGTAAAAAACACGAACATTACACTAAAACACTACGTCTCGTACTTTTTAAAATGAGTTAACTGAAGTGTGTAATAATATATTAAGGCTTCTAGGGAGAATTCCCAATATACAGATATTGCTTAATGGGAATGTGAAGTGGAGTAATCGCAGTAATTATTGCGAGTTTTGGGGCTGCAGGTTTAAATAAATCAGCTGTGGTACAGGCAATGACCGGTTTTGTCCATTTAACGGTACATATTGCTGAACGAATATCTAACTGGAATATTAAATTTGCCTATTCAATTAAATATATACATGCATTTATATTTATCTTAATGGAAATAGATCTAATATTCCTAGTTTTTGGCACTTTTAATTAAATGTATATAAATAAATATGTTTTATGACAGTTGCCACAAAACATTCAAACTCCTGTTTGCGTTGCGATTTTTCCAAATAAGATTTACAAACATAAAATTTTGTTATAATAAGGCCGTTGAGTAGCTACAAATCCCCATATTTATTTGTATAATTTATTTTCTCCTACAGCAAAATTTTAACATTACTTTAAATGTGTTGTTTTAATCAATCTTTTTTACTCGAGTGTTGAAACTTTTATGGGCAATTAAAAGTTACGCGATGAAAGGGTGATAACGCCGTTGGGTTAACAGGCTTGTTACTTCCAAGTAAAAAAGGGAGTAGGATTGGGTTACATACTTGAAGAATTGAGTTCGATTAAAGTTCGAAAGAAATAATTCATACCACCAACAGAACCTTAAAAAATATATTTAATGCAATGATGATGCATGAAATAAATCTACTTTCTAAAATTTTATTATCAAGTGCGTTTGTTCAAAAATAGATTAAGAAAGTTTTTTAAAATTAATTAAAGTGACACAACCATTTTACTAAGTATAAATGTCAATACGATTTAAACGATTATTATTCTCAATTAGAGGCTCATGAGCGGCTGGAACCGCAAGGGTAAAAATGTAATACTTTCTCATTAACATATGATTCAGAAAGTACTCTTCGCTGTGCATATGAACTGATTTATCCCAGAATATTCTAGGGCACCGCCAAATTCAAAAAGTCAAAAGATGATTTTACGTAGTACATTATTCAAATGTACAAAGCTGCAATTAGAAACCATTGAACTAACTTTCATCTGAAAAGAATTAGACTTTGACGGCACAATAACAGTAAATATAAAGCTTAAGAGCCTAAAAGCAGTCACTATAAAGTCACGGATATTTGAAAATGTTTTAATTTCAAATTAGACAGCGAAAATTACATCAGCTTTTACCAATGGACATTAAATATGAAAACAATATGCTGTTTATTATGGTATTTTTAAATTCTTAGTCTGCAGTTTAGTATTCTGTTTATATAGTTTTGTTATTCATCAACATTCCAGACACGTAGCTTTTCACTTGAGTAGTCTAATATTTTGGAACGAATCTATATAAAGCGAACAACCAGAAAAGCAAACTAAGGAATTGTTTTGTCTATTTGAATACATCAGATAGCGTTTGCTTTTTTCCCTTCCGGAATATTTATTCGAGCAGTGTTTCGTTTGCAAAAAGATTTAAGTGAATAACTACTTGTCTTGATATATCTACGTAAATCGAACACGAACTGAAGTAAACTTGCTGGTTATTTTAACTATTTGTTTATGCTTTACTTCAGATTGATGAGGTGTTTAAAAACGATTTAAAATCAAAATAATTTATGATCGTTTTGGTTCATAAAATTGAAAAACCAGAAGTTTGTGTTTAAGTTTCTTTTAAGAATCTGGACTTTTTTTTCTATTGCATCAGTAGACATATTTTATCAAGAAAACTAAAAGTTACTGTTCCACTTTACCCATGTAGTAATTCAAAATGAAGAGTAAAGCAAAGAAACAATTCCCACAAGTTCTAAAATGGCAATCAACTTTCACAGTAAATTAATTCAGTTGGTTTACCGCAATAGAATTAATAAGCAACTACACATATATAAAGTTTATATGTCAGCATAATATTGTTTCAAGTAGAAAGACACTCTGTCAGCTAGCCAGATAATAGGATTAAAATACAATGTAATAAGCTGATTGGCAACAACTAGAAAAATTAGAACGCAACTAAATAAAAAAAAAATACATAAAATGTTAGTCCTGGTTGACCTGACGTAGGTTAACTGACGACTATACAACAAAATGTTTAGTTACTGCGAATGTCACTTAAACAAAACAGGAAAATTACATGCCATTACTAAATTAGTTCGAAGATATCTAAGCGGAACGTGCCCAAATTACGAGTTCTCAGAAGAATTTTTTTGCAAGGCAGTTTCATGGATAAACTACGAAATGGTTCAGTTTTTATATTCAATAAGAGCGTAGTGGCTACAGTTTTAATTCCCAGAGAAAACGAGGGTATTGTGTCCACAAACAATCGAAATCTAGTTTTGTTTGCCAGCGGAACAGCCAATAAAAGTGGATTATGTGGTCCTGTTGGCTTTGTTTTGCAGTAGTGCTCTTTATTAGGGAACTTTACATTGCGGCATTTTCCGAGTGTATGTCGTTACTTTTGTGGTGAATCTCTAATCTCCATTAGTTCAATTTGATCTGTGCAAAAATCTTAAAGATGAAAAACGATTTTTCTGAACAAAATATCCGCGTTTTTGTTAATACAAATACCCGCTTTTTTTTAATGGTTGACAATCACATATTTTATGTCAAATATTAAATTTTGCTGCGAGATTTCAACATTGGCCATATTTTTCACAGCGCAAATATTTAACAAAAGATTTCGCTTCACTTAGTATGCAAGCTTCCGCCTTCCTGTTTAAAGTTGAAGTATTCCCTAAAGATTTCCATTTCTATAACATGCTGCTACTTTTTCTCTCGAATTTTCTACAGTGTTAATGGGACTTTTGCATATTCATTGAAATAGTGTCAAAAATTAAAATCTAAGCCACAGAACCAGTTGTACTATTTTATACGACATACACCACAATTCCTTTCTGATTTTTATCGGACTAAACGCTAGTAGCAAATGAAATTCTCGTTGTAAAAATTTGACCGAACTGTGTAGATTATTGCTTTAGTCGTTCAAAAAACAAGAATCGTCCAGTAAAATAATAGCTAATGATTCTACATATATTAACTGAAATTTAATGCAACAATTGACTATTTTTAAGAGCCCAGAAATTATTGTTTAGAACCTTATGGATGTAATTCCTTGAAATTATCCTTTGAATTGGGAAATTTGAGCAACATTATGGAGATATTGCTGATAAA
>NW_026018918.1:0-7987 GCF_020466585.1 Dendroctonus ponderosae | reverse complement strand
ATCTCTTTTATTAAAATGTTGCTTAATGGGAAAGTCGCCAGTTAATTTTCAGGAGCTAAAAACGTCGAGGAATAAATTGAGTTTATAAAAAAATTGAGTTTATTTCCCGTTAAGCAATATTTTCAACAGGTTTAGTGGCTCTGTTCAAGCTTGAATCTGATGAGTGAAACTCCCCGAAAAACTCGTCAGTTTGACTGTAAACATTCCCTAATCTTCCTTGACTGCACTTTTAAGCAAATATTTTTTTTTGGTTGCTTCAGGCATAATCCGTCTAAGGCAGCATCGGACCCGGGAAATAAAATGTCAGCTTCCAGCTATCCTGGCAAAGGTCCCCTGGACTTGTCGCCCGGACTTCCACATGCTGAGAGAAACGAGCAGTTTTTCCAGAGGCTGGAAAGCACCATCTGATATTTCCCAAATCACCACGGAGCGCATGGGCAACGTGTGGAAGTACACTGATAGTAGTTTATCTGGATCTTCCATATATTTTGGTAACTGAGTTCCAAAATTCGAGCTAATTCTTTGAAAATTTTGTAATTTTTTGAGGTGAATATGCAGCTTATCCGGGAGGCGGCTACGTTGCGCCTTTGGGGCGCCATTTGAGGAACTCCCTGATCAATTTGGAGTACTTGAAGAAGCACAAGTGGCTGGATATTCAAACCAGGGCGCTTTTTATCGAGTTTTTGACCTACAACGCGAACGTGAATTTGTTCAATGGAGTGACCGTGATTTTTGAAATAAATGCCGCTGGTCATGTGAGCAAGGATTTAAAGGTAGGGCCTCAAACTTCGCCAGGTTGATTTTTCGCATTGCATTGTTTCCAGGTCCAAACCAGGAAGTTTCTCATGATAGACCAGGATAGAGTGTTTACCAAGAATGTAGTTTCCACCATCTTTGTGCTGGCGCTTTTAGTGCTGGCGCTGCGAATCGCCTACAAGATCCATAGGAAGAAAACGTTGTACTTTTACGATGTTTGGGCTATTTTGGATATTGTTATTGGTGCTGATGGATTTGTGCCCTTGGCTTCAGCGTTTTCATCCACATCTTTTAGTGTTCCTGAGCGCCTGCTCGATTTATCTGTATTACGCCAGGCAACATGCGATCCAGATCTACATCGATGCGGTATCTGAGGCCAAGAACAACGATTTTGTGCAATATTTTCAGCTGTTTGCTGCGGATAATGTTTTAACCGCATTGTCAGCTACACTGGTGTTTGTGGCGACGCTTCGCTTATGGAAGCTACTGAGGTAAGGAAAGCGACACTAATGGGGTTCAAGTCGAGGCTTTTTTGAGCGCGTTTCAGATTTATGATTATAGTGAAAGTGGCCGAGAAAACCGTGCGGGATGCTGGAACTTCCTTGCTCTTGTGCTGGGCCTATCAACTGTTGCTGGTAGTTGCCTTTTCTGCGACTGGGATTATGTTCTTTGGCGGATACTCCCAGGTAAACTTTTCAAGAAATTCCACAGACAAATAGCAGACGTTTGCAATTGCAGAACTTCAAAAACTTCAATTCCGCCTTCTCCACGCTGCTGCTGTTGAGCCTGAATTTGTGCGGCACTCTCGAGTTGAACGATCTGTACAAACATCCGCTCGGCATCGCTTTCTACATACTCTACATGCTGGTTTCGTTCTTCTTCATCAACATCTACATTGCCATTATCAGCTTGTACTATGCGGACTCGAAGGACTTTTATGCGGACGAGCCGCGCTTTATGCAGAAGTTCGTGCAGCAGAAGTGGAAGTTTTATAAAAACCTGCTGATGGTTCGTGGAAGAAAAATGCGCGGTGGAGAAGGTAATAAATCAAATAGGGAAAATTCCACTTTTTGCACCCAATTGCTTCCAACTGGTGAGTTTTCCAAGCCTTTCAAAGGCTCAAAACCGCACACTAGGTAGCCTGTACATGGTTTCTTAGGATTTTTTAAGCGAACGCTTGAAAATGGTTGGAAACACTTCTAGAAACACCTCTGAAGATGCAAGCCACTCGTGCCTGCGAAAGGTCGAGAAGGGTTTAAAAGCTAGAAAAACTCATCAGTTTGTTACTTGTTGTGAGACCCGGTTATTAGAGGACAGACTTTAAGCCAAAAAAATTAATTAACTATATTGATAGACGAGATCAACGATGATCGAATAATAAAGCCGAAATCCGGAGAAAGATATCAGGACTGTTTCACAATTGCGAAAAGTCGACTGGATGGCATGGCTTTGGTGACAATTTGCGTATTGCGGAACATGGAAGAACATCGATCCATGACCGAGAAGGATTTTGATCTGATGTCGAAAACTGTAAGTTCTCTTTGATGTTTTAACACTAGAAAAGAACAACGTGAAGCTTTTAGCTACAACGACAAATGTTGGCGCAGTCGGAGGGATTCAACGGGAAATGCAAAAAACATTTTTTTTTGGACATTGTTTCAGATTAAATTGCTGCACGAAGATGAGTCGACAGACAAACAGGTGTTTTTCACCACTGGCGATTCGCGGCGCATAACATTTGTGGACGATCGGAAAATCCAGCAAATCGCCGATATTTGCGAAAACCTAGTCCAGTACTGTATGCGAAAAACGCGAGTTTCCAGACATTTGCCCCCATCATTGATTGATGAACGGATTTCGCGAATTAACACATTGATTGAGAACATCAGGATGATTGAGAGCGTTTTGGGAAACGTGCAAATTCGCCATAAGTGACTGATTTTGTTTCGATTTTATTTTGCATGGTACAGGCAGATGTATTGTTTGTGGCAAATACATTAATGTTTCTCATACCGTTCAGACAAGCGTGTAATAAACAGCTCAATCGATGAAGCGTCTATAAAAATATACAAATACATTTTGAAATTCTTTGGCGTGAGCGTTAAAAGCTTTGATTTGGAACCAATTGTTCTAATGGAACGAATCTGGCACATTCCAGAACGCCACAGGAAAAACCGCACAAAACCTGCCATTTTAATTCATTTATTTTGAAAATTAAATTTAAATACAAATATCGAAAAGACCAAATAAATCCACGGGGTTATTTTGTTTATTTTTAATCGTGCTGCAAACACATTTAACTGCAATATTTGCACCTGCCACTCTAAAAATATGTGTGCACACATAAAAGCTCTCAAACACAGTCATTTAATTAATTACCCCGCTGTATCTAACTAAGAATGTTTCAATTTATTTAATTATATGCATATAGAGAATGCTCACAATTGAAGGGATTTATTTAGCGGTTGAGCAACGCTCTGTTGCAATGATTAATGGACAAAGAATTAAGCTATCATTTTTCAACGAATATGGTAAAATACATTGTTTGCTAGGAGGTTATTGCTTGAGGCTTGCTTGAAAAGCGCAGGGAAAAATTGAGTTCATTTCGCGAATTTCGCGGTTTTTTTGCTTAGTACATATTTTTAGGTGCTACGATGCAGATTTCGGGAATATTGGCATTACTTTTCCCTTCATTGCCCTGTAGATGTTGAACTGTTAGTCATGCTCATAAACTGACTCATAGGGTGGATTGAGCTGTTGGTTCTTTCGTGGTTAATTTTTAAACTTTGAGAATATTTTGAGTGGCTTGGTGTTTTTACATCAGACTCATCTGAAGCTTTTCGATAAAGAACCGCTTCACATATGCAAAAATGGGATGCAGTTTTATGTTTTTTTGCCAAAAAAAGTAAACAGTTTTCAGTTTTGCCTGTATTTTAAATGCGAACTCGAATAGTATTTTTCGTTTCTGAGAAATTTATTTTCGAGAAACGCGGAGCAAAAGGTGTCCGTGACAGTTTTTTCAAATCTTAAGCAAAATTTTCAGCAGCAAGCAAAATGAGCGAAGTTGGAAATTTTCGCGTCTTTTGGGGCGCACTCTTCTTTACTGAACGCACAACTCTGAACTTGTAGAGTATTTTTCGTTTCTGAGAAATTTATTTTCGAAAAACACGAAGCAAATTGTGTCCGCAACAGTTTTTCAAATGGTAAGCAAAGTTTCCTTACCGATGAGCGAAGTTCGAAATTTTGGCGACGTTTAGGGCGCACTCTTCTTTGCTGTACGCACAACTCTGAACTTGTAGAGTATTTTTCGTTTCTGAGAAATTGATTTTCGAAAAACGCGAAGCAAATTATGTCCCGCAACAGTTTTTTCAAATCGTAAGCAAAGTTTCCGTAACGATGAGCGAAGTTCGAAATTTTGCCGACTTTTAGGGCGCATTCTTCTTTACTGAACGCACAACTCTGAGCTTGTAGAGCATTTTTCGTTTCTGAGAAATTTATTTTCGAAAAACGCGAAGCAAATTGTGTCCCGCAACAGTTTCTTCAAATCGTAAGCAAAGTTTCCTTAACGATGAGCGAAGTTCAAACGTTTGGTGAGTTTTAGGGCGGACTCTTCTTTACTGAACGCACAACTCTGAGCTTGTAGAGCATTTTTTGCTTCTGAGAAATTTGTTTTCGAAAAACGCGAAGCAAATTGTGTCCCGCAACAGTTTTTTCAAATCGTAAGCAAAATTTCCTTAACGATGAGGGAAGTTCGAAATTTTGGCGACTTTTAGGACGCACTCTTCTTTACTGAACGCACAACTCTGAGCGTGCAGAGCATTTTCGTTTCCGAGAAATTTATTTTCGAAAAACGCGAAGCAAATTGTGTCCCGCAACAGTTTCTTCAAATCGTAAGCAAAGTTTCCTTACCGATGAGCGAAGTGCGAAATTTTGGCGACTTTTAGGGCGCACTCTTCTTTACTGAACCCACAACTCTGAGCTTGTAAAACATTTTTCGTTTCTGAGAAATTTATTTTCAAAAAACGCGTAGCAAATTGTGTCCCGCAACAGTTTCTTCAAATCGTAACCAAAGTTTCCTTAACGATGAACGAAGTTCGAAATTTTGGTGACGTTTAGGGCGCACTCTTCTTTGCTGTACGCACAACTCTGAACTTGTAGAGTATTTTTCGTTTCTGAGAAATTGATTTTCGAAAAACGCGAAGCAAATTATGTCCCGCAACAGTTGTTCAAATCGTAAGCAAAGTTTCCTTAACGATGAGCGAAGTTCGAAATTTTGGCGACTTTTAGGGCGCATTCTTCTTTACT
Source organism: Dendroctonus ponderosae (assembly GCF_020466585.1). Taxonomy (NCBI): domain Eukaryota; kingdom Metazoa; phylum Arthropoda; class Insecta; order Coleoptera; family Curculionidae; genus Dendroctonus; species Dendroctonus ponderosae. The sequence goes on along the minus strand of NW_026018918.1, from coordinate 2,926 downwards.
GAACGCACAACTCTGAGCTTGTAGAGCATTTTTCGTTTCTGAAAAATTTATTTTCGAAAAACGCGAAGCAAACTGTCCCGCAACAGTTTCTTCAAATTGTAAGCAAAGTTTCCTTAGCGATGAGCGAAGTTCTAAATCTTGGCCACTTTTAGGGCGCACTCTTCTTTACGGAACGCACAACTCTGAGCTTGTAGAGCATTTTTCGTTTTTGAGAAATTTATTTTCGAAAAACGCGAAGCAAATTGTGTTCGCAACAGTTTTTCAAATTGTAAGCAAAATTTTCTTAACAATGAACTAAATTCGAAATTTTGGCGACTTTTAGGGCGCACTCTTCTTTACTGACCGCACAAGAAATTTAAGTGGTATTCAAGGTGTTGCGCCGTGAGACGCGAGGTGTTACAGCGCATTGACGCACAGAGCGGCCCCAATACACAAAACACCAAACAACACAGTTTCACAAGTTTCACAGTTTCTGAACGGTTTGAAGCGAAAAATTTGGAGCGCCCTCAATAAAACGGTCCATATTTTGTATTTGCCCAGTTCCACATCTTATTTAACCAACATTGACCCGCTCTGCATTCTAAGGTTTCATTATAAATACGTTAATTTTTCCCATAACTTCTTCCACCTTTCTTCTTATCGACTATGATTTTTGTTTTAAATATACATTTGCCCGCTTTAACGCAAAAGCCTCCCTGCTGTGAGTAACATTGCTAAGGTGGTCATCATTGCAGGCAGCACTTGATGGGAAGCCGAAATGGGATCGCCCCTAAAATCGCAAAAAATCACCTCTTGCCCATCTTCATTGAGGAAATAAGCTGCAACTTACAACATTCCGATCACTCCACACCCGATCCTGGGCCCTGCGCGTCCTGTGGTCAACGAATCTTCATGTCCTCCTAAAACTCCCGTTTCTTCCCAATTCTTCACTACCCTCTCTTGGATACTTTACCTAAACCCAAATCGTCTTCGTCTTGATGAATAACCACCGCCCGCCCAATTATGCTATGGGGTCCGCTCAAAGAAATTACGGAATCGATGATCTGGATTGAGGCTGTGCCTGTTTGCCCACCATCGATGTTTCCCAGGTCGCCCACGTGGCGTGTGCTTGCATTTTTGCCCCCATGTGCCACCTAGAAGGTGCCATTAGCAAAATCTTGCGTTATTTGTGGTTGGTAGGTTCATATTTACGTTATGCGCAACAGTTTCTTCAAATCGTAAGCAAAGTTTCCTTAACGATGAGTGAAGTTCGAAATTTTGGCGACTTTTAGGGCGCACTCTTCTTTACTGAACGCACAACTCTGAGCTTGCAGAGCATTTTTTGTTTCTGAGAAATTTATTTTCGAAAAACGCGAAGTAAATTGTGTCCCGCAACAGTTTTTTCAAATCGTAAGCAAAGTTTCCTTAACGATGAGCGAAGTTCGAAATTTTGGCGATGTTTAGGGCGCACTCTTCTTCGCTGAACGCACAACTCTGAGCTTGCAGAGCATTTTTCGTTTCTGAGAAATTTATTTTCGAAAAACGCGAAGCAAATTGTGTCCCGCAACAGTTTTTCAAATCTTAAGCAAAATTTTCTTAACGATGAGCGAAGTTGGAAATTTTCGAGACTTTTAGGGCGCATTCTTCTTTACTGAACGCACAACTCTGAGCTTCCAGAGCATTTTTCGTTTCCGAGAAATTTATTTTCGAAAAACTCGAAGCAAATTGTGTCCGCAACAATTTTTCAAATTGTAAGCAAAATTTTCTTAACAATGAACGAAGTTCGAAATTTTGGCGACTTTTAGGGCGCACTCTTCTTTACTGCCCGCACAAGAACTTTAAGTGGTATTCCAGGTGTTGCGCCGTGAGAGGCGAGGTGTTACAGCGCATTGACGCACAGAGCGGCCCCAATACACAAAACACCAAACAACACAGTTTCACAAGTTTCACAGCTTCTGAACGGTTTGAAGGGAAAAATTCGCAGCGCCCTCAATGAAACCCCCATATTTTGTATTTGTCCAGTTCCACATGTTATTTAACCAACATTGACCCGCTCTGCATTCTAAGGTTTCATTATAAATACGTTCATTTTTCCCCTAACTTCTTCCACCTTTCTTCTTATCGACTATGATTTTTGTAGGTTCATATTTACGTTATGCGGATTGTAGTGGTCAGCAGTAGACAAACATCCGTTGGTCAGATCGCCGTACATGTGGACGTGAAACCCGTGCAATCCTAAAAAAGTTTTTCTTCTACTCACTCTCTAGTTGAAAATTTAAATTTTCCTCACCGGAAGTCAGGCCGGTCACGGTTCCGGAAACTTCTACAGACCCGGATGGAGTTTCCTTGAAGTACACACCGCCGCTTACGGAGTTGGTGCCATTGCCCTGTATGGTAGCTACAGCTTCTCTCAGCACCACTTCAGTTGATCGCACCTGGTAGATAGTCGATAATACCAGGCAGGTCAAAGTTAGGATCATTTTGGTCCGGTAGAAGAATTTTGCGCGATTTAAGTCTCACTGCGTTGAGCAACTTCAAAACTAGACTCAACTCACACGCATAAAATCGCTAATCTGGTTAAATAAGGCAGCAAAATGTCTTCTTATCTTTAGGTAGGTTTAATTTTGTACGAGGTTTTATCACAAAGGAAACATCCAGTTCTATTTCATATTTAAAGTGCCATGTCTTCTGTTATCTATGAAATTATGAAAATGATCGTCGTTTTGAGCAAGGGTCGCGCAAGATTATTGCAAAATTTCGTGTTTTTCGTCCCGTTTTGCATGTTTTTCGGAAGCAAAATGAGCAAAAACGCTCGTTTTTACATCATTCCAGAGATAACTAAATGGCCTTAATTCGAAGTTTCTCAAGAACCATTCGAGCCACAGAATTCGTTTTGGCATCGTTGGATAGAGAATTGAAAAGTCCATTCAGTCGTAACAACGTTAAT
>NW_026018917.1:0-64946 GCF_020466585.1 Dendroctonus ponderosae | reverse complement strand
TACTAGTATATTGTGATTGTTTCATATTTTGTGAAAGCATCTTTTGTTAATTTGCTTACGAGTTGGTCACTTTATTGCTTTTTTTTCTTACTAGTTAAAAGTAGTGGAAAATATGAGTTCAAGTTAAAATGAACACCAAACAGTGGTGACGGTCTAATTCAATTTAGATTTCCGGAAATATCATTTATATCCGAGCTTTCTGTGGACATTTGCATAAAGTTGAAGCGTTTTACTATAAACATACGTTTGTAAATAAATAATGAGTGCTCCATATGATATGGGAATAATGTCTTTTTCAAATACTCTTTTTACGCTTCCACGTTGTCCTTCAAAAACAATCCAATCTCAAACTCAGTCAAGAGATATAGTTTCCAATTTTTTTTTGCAAAAGATAGGCGATTGAAGTTTTGGTTGAATGGAATCAAAATATCAAAAACATATATATATATAGTTTAGTTCCGTCGATACTAGATTCGTATACTTTGAAGCGCCCTTCTGACTTGCGTGGTCTTTAGCATTTACCAAAATCTACGTAAACGTCCTACTGCTAATGGTTCTTAAAAATTATCTGAAAATGTTGGGAAACATAATACATAACTATTCTTTAAACTTCAAAATCAGATCTAAAGACGAATCCAGACTATCAACGCTTTCACTGCTGGTCAGAGTATCGGTGGAAAATATTTCGGGGCTACCGGGCTACACAAAACCATTACTTCTTACAGCATTAATAATTACATTACACTTCTATCCAGCATTCCAGGGAACACACTGAGAGTAGTGAGAGTTTCAACATAATGCTGAAAAGTTCCATCAAGCGATTCGATTTATGTATACTGCGTTCTCGTGAAGATTCGTTTTTCAATTTGATAGTAAAATTCGGCAAAGCGAAACAATTAAATGAGACATAATTTTTGAAGCAATTTAGTCAAATAACAAAGCTTTATTGGCGTTGAGAAACGAAAAAAAATGCGAGTCTAAGAAATACCAGAACCAGAAATAAAATTAGTGACAATTGTGCTAAAAATGTGTAGTTGGTCCTTGGAGTAAATTTGGATAAAAGATGTATATATCTTTATTCTTGGAATTTTTACAGAAACAAAATTCTTAAATGTAAATAGGGAAATTATGTATCCCCAGACTTTACGTCCGACTATCAAAGTTCTGAGGAAAAACGTTCATGACACTTGGCAAGAATTGAATTAATCAAAAGATAAAAATATATTAAATACACGGATATATGCAATATTTCAACCACGGTTTACGTAGATCTGGCAAAGCTGATCATTGAAAAGCAAACAGTGTAAACGAAGAATCATCAGTTTTGCCGGAAATTTGGCTGGAACTGCTACTGTAAGCAACATCGTTCGATTTCCTAAAGATAACCGTTCTGAAGCCAGGAGAGATGTATATCTCAGCGGATAACAAACGAACTTTCATCTTTGCCACTAGTGCCAACCGTGTTAACAAAATTAGGAAAATTGTATTTAAGACCAATTGAAGCTTAAACGGTAAGCATTATAGAGCGGTTGCGGTAGACATTAGCTAAAACCTACCGCTAAAGAGGAACAAGAAGCTTAAAAGAATTGAAATAAACAATAACAGGTATCTTAAATTGATTATTTTATGCTTTATACAACCTTTTCTCTAGTGGTCTTAACAACTATTTGTATCCCAGTTAGAGAACATAATTCTTTTAATTCTATAAAATATCATTTTAATGGCAATGGTTTTTGTTCACAACTTTCCCTAGCAGAATATAATAAGACGGTTAGAGGTCAACCAAATGCAATTGAGCTATTATGGATGAAGATAAGTAGGTACTTAATATACGCCAAAATGTAATAATTTTGCCTGTTTTTACTGTTCTTTGATTTCATTATATTTTATTGAGATATAAACTATTTATGGTCTTGTTTCTAAAGTTATTTCATTATTTAAAAACTCCATTTTCTTGTTATTTTCCGTTAAATTTTACTGGATTTTTTTCGCCCTGTTTGAAACTAAATAGTTACCTAATTGACCGATTAGCAGTTTCAATGGAAGTACTAAGCTTGGCTCTGAAATAACACAATGCCCACCATCTGCACTGAAATTCGCAGCCTTTGAAATTTAATTATTATTGATCAGATGTTATAAATGTAAATGTAGTGCCATTGCCAATAGCATTTAAATTTTTCATATTTCTAAATGCGTGTCAAACCTGTTGACTAAGTGACAAAACTATTTACATGAATTTGAACCGTGAACCAAACTGGCCCGCACATAATGGAATGGCTCATTTAATTAAACGAACCGGAATGAGCGTATTTACTTCTATTTAATGTTCATCAACTTTACTGCCAGTAGGAGCGCCCCCATAAAACGTCGAAAAACGAGGCATAAAAATTTACAGTCTGTAACCATAAAATAATTTTCCTGTAAGTCGGATAATTTCAGCACAGTTTCCACTCTGTTCCAGTTTAGAAGCATCTGCAAACTATCATGGCCTAATGAGTATCAGTTATGTTTTACGACCATTGCGACTCTCATGCCAAGTGAACGGTTTCTTCATTGAAATTCATGAAATCACATCCGAACCGAATTGGAATGTATTTGAGAAAAAGCGTGGAGAAAAATGCTGGCCTTTATATGATTATGTAAATATCGATGCGTAGAATGGAAATTTCAGGTAATGCCACCATTCATTTTGGTAAAGCCTATGAAAAGTTCGGGATGTTAAACTTTACTACTACCAGGTTCACTAATGATGTGCTCCAGCCAACTTGCACCGTCATCTAGTCAGATGCGATTACTTACCAAACTTACGAACTCAATATGCGAACATCCGCGAATCGCGGCCATTGTAAAGTTCATAGTAGAGCCATCAGCCCTAATGGGGTCCTCTCATTGACTTTGTTCTATCCGACCTTCTCAAATGGGCAATTAATATACGAACTTGCATGGGTTGTCGCAAAAGAATTCAGAGTTTTGCTTGCGTTTTTCGAACTCACTTCGGGCATTATTAGGACCAAAGAATAATTGTTATCTATAATTCAACTGTAGCCACAAATTATCTGAATTATTATTTTAGTTACTATCTAAACCATTACTAGCAATATTCCTTGTACGTGGATCAAAAACGATTTAGAAAAAGTCGTTGTTTAAAGCAGATTTTTAAAGCATACTCGCTTTCCATAAATGTATTTAAACTGTTCCATTTCAGCAGCATTTAACACCTCTTTGGGCGTCATTCTTAAATGGTAATTATTCTTAATTATAGTTCAACTTCAAAATCCCAAAATTTCCAATTATAATTGCAAACTCTTTCGAAAACTTTCCAACTGACGAACTAATAACGACGTTTTATTGAATTTTAATCAAGTTTTTTAGACGTTTTAATGATCGCTAATTGGGCCCCGAACACGAGGGTAAGGTATAATAAAGGCCATTTAAAGCAAAAGTCGAACGCCTATTATTCAAAAACACGTAATCCTGTAATAGGGGCGGAAAAATACCTTTGATTTCTCCGATAAAACGAAAATATTAGGGTATTTCTATTGCATGCTTATTAGCTTTAACGCTTCTGCACGGAAATGAATAATCAAATCAGAATAATTGTGAAATCGACGGAAAAGAAAAAACAAACTTTTTAATTGCCACCGTCGGATTATTATTTTCCGAATAAGCGAGCATCTCGGAATATGAAATATGTTTTACTTGTTCCTAGTTAATTTTGTTGCACTTGAGTACCAAATTGTCAGTAAGAATGGTGGCTAGAAAACAGTGATAAATTGGACTAATTATTTTCCTAACTGCCTCTAAATTAAATTTCGAACAAACTATTTCGATACCAATATTTGTAACACATACACACAGGAGAACTAGCAGCATTGACTGCGTATTTCAAAATGTTAAAAATATGATGTAAAGTTCAAAATAATGGAAAACATTATCAAAATAATGTGAAAATATCGGTAAAAAATACAGCCATATCTGAACAAACTTACAAAATTGCTCTCCTTTAGAGTAGGTTTTGCAAATAAAAAAAAACAAGATTACTTAATATGTTAAAATGAATTAGGTTTAAATCGGATTATCTATTGGGGATTAAAAGATAATCCAGGTCAAGTGTACACATTTCCATGCTAATCGATCAAGTTGTTATTAAATTAAAACACAATCAGCTCGTAATCAGGATTAAAGGTTTTCCGTGTCCACAGGTGTACCTTTATTCCATTTTTACAGTTTGGTGACGATCTACTTTTGGACATAAAAACGGTTACAGCTTTTCTGCAGTGTTAGTTACTCTATGAAGCCAAAGCTTAGACGTTAAACATTATCACCAAATTTGCAGCCTTTCAGAAAATTGAGAAGATTGCTAAAGATTCCTTGGGCCACTCACATTATTGCAGATGAACAATGACGGAACTTAGTACCATCAAGAAGCGAATACAAGTTGGGTGTCCTACGCCCATATCTCATAAGTACGAGTTCCTGAGCTGTTAATGGAAGAAAAAAATCGAGAGAAAGCGTGGTATATGAGCAGAAAGCAGCACTTCAGCGTAAAAACCTTCAGGGACTGCACCAATCTGGATTTAGAGCCCCAGCACAATTATAGAAATGAAGTTGGCAGCAATTTTTGTACCATTTTTCTAAACTAGCAAAGTATGTTGAGAAGTACCGTGATTATGATATATCTTGATACTTTTTGAACTTTTACAAAAAGCTAATAAAATATCTAAACAACTACTTTCGAAAATTCTAATACGTATTTTCTTTACAAACGATTTTTTACACATTATTCTAGGTCCTCCCAAAGCCAGAACTAACTGAAACTTCCTGCTTATGGAATTCAAATATCCTTTAGCGTTTAATATACTTTACTCGAGACAACTCTAAAGGACTTTTCAATAAACCTTTCCCATGTTCAATCTCAATTTTTTTTGGAAAAAGAAAATATGTGCGGGTCTCGTCAGTTCGCCTCGAAGGCAAAAACCGGGGCAAGATTGTAGCAGAACACGCAGAATTCTGGGTCAGTGAAAAGGCAATATTGGTAGTCATAAAAAGGGCATAGACGTTTGACATAGGGTCACTTTTGCTTTTCTGGTTTATACATTAAAGTATTTCCCTCTGAGCCAAAACCTTTTGAAATGTTATGAAGCTCTAGATCCATATATTTTTCTGTTAAAGCAGAATACTGATTTGTACAATATCTATAGTTAATGACAGTTCTGGTCGGAAATATTTGTAACTTTTAATACAAGCTAGGTTTCGTCGATTTCAATTTAAATTAATTGAGAAAACATCTGAACACAGTTTGGGTAATTCAGTCTATTCAAACCTATTAAACTATTGCACTTTCAAAGGTTCGTTTAAACGAGAAATTAAGTCGCCAGCAGCTCGTCTTTTCGATGAAAGAGATTCGTTTTCGTTGCAGTTGCCTGTGAAACTAATGAATCGACTTCATTATATTTATTTTGGTTAAATTAAGCGCCAGGAAAATTCCGAATTAGGAAATAGCGCAGAATAAGAAACTCGTTAAGTCATATTTTAGTGGAGTGTATTGGAAATGATTGGCATTACTCCAATTGGCCATTTTCCAATTAGGAGAGAAATTTAATTTCCGTGAAGAAATTTGTTTTGAGAGAGTTGCACAAATTACGAAGGTTATTAGAATGCTATGTAAACATGTTGTGGTGGAAAGTAGTCAAAGTAACACCTCAAAAGGCAAGTTTTAGCGCAAAAAAACATAAGTAAATAAAATAACAATTCAGAATCCGCAAACTTTGTAACCAAAACACATAATTCTCGAAGCGAAATAGTTTTCCATGATTATTTCCTTCTCACGTTCTGCCTCCCTATAAAAGAACAGCAAAATTATATGGGTCGTTAACATTGCAAAGTGGATTACAGCGCTTGGAAGCCTATTGAATACTCATTATTGAGAGTCGCATGGTGGAATGGTTTTTTGTTACACAGAAATTCATTTTGTAAGAGCTGTTGTATCAATTACAAACTTGACAACGCAATGGGGCAAATATTGTAAGTAATATATTTTAGAGCTGTTCGAACCAAACATGTAGTGGGCCATTTAATAGTTACTATATTGACTGTTTCGTGTGGAGTAATTTCATTAAGCCTTAGAATTTACCGATTAACAACTTTTATTAGAGCAAACGACGCAATGAAAAAGGTTTATGAAAAAAGCTTTAAGGAATACCAACAGTTAAACATACAAAAGCTGATCAGACAAAATGGTTGAGTTGGAAAGAGTGATGAATTGGTTAGGGAGAATAAGGATAAACGTGTAAAATAGTACGTGATTACGAAATGGTAATAATAAGTAAAAATGAATTTTCTTATTTTTTGTTTGATTTAAACATTGTTGATTAACAAAGAAACGACAATTTATAGAAGAGACTAGAAATATCTAAATAGGTCTAGTGCATTAACCCAAACCCGAGCCGACAAATGCTCACTTATAACTAATATTTCATGACTAATTTGATCAGGTCAATCTGAGTTTGTAGTTAATAAGATTAGAAGTCGCAGTTTTCTCGACAGTATTTATGATCTAAACTGCTCCACAAAATAAACGTTACACTGCCAAAATGGTTACCAATGGATAAGTTCTGATTGCTGTAAGCGCTTTTCCTGTCTTTCCGTGCTCTTGCGAAAATTAAGTACTTCACAAAAAGTTCGTCAAGGGTGAAAAATTAATCAAAGCAAAATTTGAATAGTTGTTTGATAGTTCGGCATGCTCCCAGGTTTTTTTTTTTTAATTTTTATTCACACCGCGTTTTAAATGTTTTGCCCACCTTCTTTATTTACAGGGTGACTTCAACAATTCAACTTTTTGGCCTGTAGAGGTCAAGTTGCAACTAAAACTCTATAGGGACTTAAAAATATATATTCGCTGCAAAAAACACAAGATTGCATAAATGGAACTACTGTTTGGAAGTAAAATATTAACTTTAATTCAAAGTTTGGCAGAATCTCAAAGTTCGGGGAGTTTCTATTTGGCTCACTTTTTTGCAACATTGAAAAAAAATAATTTTTTTTAAATCTTCAATATTAGCACTAAATTTCGAAACTCGATCGAACAGGTCAAAAACATAGATTTTATCGGTTACACTATAAATAAAGGAGGTGGACGAAAAAAGCAAAAGCCATTTTGAAATGTAAGAGCCCTATTTTTGTTTTTGGTGCTAATATTCCGAAAAAATGTTTGATTTTCAACTTGAAGCAAGCCAAACTTTCGGAAAGATTACATTGGTCCAATTTGCAACGTATAGGAAACCCATCTGATACATTCACGTACATTTAAAAAAAAAACACGGTTCACAGAAAAGGGCTTGTACTCGATAAAGCTTCAAAAATAAGTCACTAACAGCAATTAATTTAATTATGACATCTCTGGCTGTAAAATATCCTCCTTTCGAGTGCTTGTTTACAACTTATTTCATATTTTGCTAGAACATTGGGCTACTTGCTCAGAAATTTAATTGACATTTCAATTACCCGGTCAGCTCTCAAAATTCTGAGCCTGCAAAGCAATCGACCGAAGGAAACAGTGAAGAGCTCATTAACAACGATTGCAAATCTATTCGTTTCATAGGTAAATGAATAGTATACGGCCAAACAAGGGCCCTTGGGGATGCGCTCGTCTAAAAAAGGGGTTGTTAACGGAGATTTCATCACTTGCTCGTTACAGAAAATAAACTGGATTACGCCAATTAGACTGGCGCAGCTTCGGGTGTGGCTCTATGTATAAACGCACATGGAAAGCAGCTTTTCATAACAAAAACGGTTCTACGTGCCTGCAGGAGTGGTTTATTTTGCTCCGAGATTATTATGAAATGCATACCTAGATATGCAGTCCAGAATTTCGCAAACATAATTAGACGACCCTGGGTTGGAAATTCAGATTTTGCTCATCACAATAAACCCTCCAAGAATAGAAGGCTTAGATACTCATTAATAACGAAATTTATTATTACTATGTTGCTGTTATTAAAACTATTGCATGAAATAAGCTGCCTCGAAATAGTTAACAATATTCGAAATATAATTTTGCATTACATCTTATTTTTAAATTTAATTTTCAAACATTTATCATAAACCACTGAACCCAAAGCAATTTTTTTTTGGATTGCGACCTTTTAAATTCGAGCTGAACCAGTCCATGACCGGAAAAACGACGTGTCGAATTATCCTGAAATTATGCAGGAGGAAAAAAAAGGAACTGCGACCGCAAAACATCGGGATTTATTGCCACTGGGAACGATTGCGCCTTTGTTAACTGATAGACTGGGATTAATCCTTTTTCGCTTTGCGACCAGTTTTATTTTTCAGCCAGTGTACGAGTAATTTAGAATTAGATGGGATGCCAGAAGTTAATCCATCTCCTCTCTCTTCCTTCATCTCTGTAACATATTTTATTCCCTGAATAATTGCGACATTTGAATCGATATAAACAAGCGAAATGAATATGAAAACTAATAAAAGCCATCAAAAGCTCGAAAGTCAGTAAATTTTGAATTTGAGGCTTAGAAACGCACCAGTAACTCATCAAATTGGATCAAATGCTGATGACCAGAAGGACAACTGAAAGGCGCGAAAAAAAAACAAAATACCGTACAAAATTATTTGATTAATTAAATTGGTCAATTGCCTCTTGTTCCAGTATGTCCAAAACGGATGTGCCGAAGATTATTTGAAAATTGATCTGATAACAGGGGACACAAAAAGAAAAATGGAACACTAAATTCAAAGTTTTGCAAGCCACAGAGAAATAAATCAGACAACAGAAACTTTTCTAATCTATCTAGTTTCACATCCTTAACATGTCTATACCCCTGAATAATACTAACACTTATCATTTGAAGTGTAGAAACGCAAAACCGCAAAGAGACCAAAAATGGAATTGACACGAACAGTTCCAGGCTTGAATTTGAATAATAGAATTATCGTTTTGAGCAAATAACATCCTGAAATGTTTTTAAATTAAAATTCTACGAAAATCAAAGGATTGGATAAACTAGTCATCAAAGAAGGAATTGACAAAATATCACGACAAAAAAATCAGTTTTAAAATATAAAATCCAATTTTGACGCAAAACTTAAGTGGGTTTCTTGCAAATTTTTCCAAAAAATTTAAATAAAAAAGCAAACCACTAAACAATATGGAATCAACAACTAAAAATTTGATTACCTATCCAATTACCATCACTTTTCGTACTTCTTTAGCCAAAAGTCAATCTAGCGGCAAGAGCTCATTAACGATCCCAGTGTAAAATTTGATGAGCAAGTTGAATCAAATTTGCCATAACTTATCTGCTGACTGAAAATAAATTCATAAATTCTTTGAAAAACGCTAGTTTTAGACTGAAAACATGCTAGTATACATGGTGTACGACGTTAAGTTCAGTCTTTGCTAATTTATTTCTGTTTTTATGTGCAAAGTAGAGTAAATGAGCCCAATATGTTGTGGATTGATTTTTTCCAGAGTATGAAACCGAGAACGCGATATTGAAGAGAATGTCACCCGTGGACCTATAACGTCTCTACCATATCTTTATCAACATTTTATTAAATATTCTTTCAAGTGCTATCGAAAATTTCAGCCTAACAATTATTTTAGTTTCAGAGAAATGAGCGTAAATGTTTCACTCTAAGGTATTTCTAAGCAAATATGTGATGACCCTCTGAAACAAGAGTCAATTTTGCTTGCTTAGGGAACAGCGAATTTATTTCGTGCCCATTCTTGTAGTGAAAAAAAAGCGGGAGTTTTTCCGCATTTGAAAAGTTTGATAAATGAGTAATACTTTAATGTTGGTAATATATTTTGCCGAAGAACAGAAGGTATTTCAATTTATACTTTGTTTAGTGACCCACTTAATAAAATATGCTTTAATCCTGGTTGAACTTTGAATTCTGCTGTTCGAATGTGATCCGAATATTAAGTTCTGTTGGCAATTAGGAATAAAGTATCAAAATCGAAAAGAAAAAGGACGTTTCTCAGCAAAAACTTATTTGCTTATTTCTGGGTAACAAATCCACTCTTAAACTTTTGGTCAGAGATTTATGGTCCTAAAATTTGCATCCGAATACAAATCCGGTTACAGAGCTGGAGATTTTTCATTAAAATGTTTTTCCAGATTTAGTCTGCGACAACGATATCACTAACAGACCGAAGTTCTCCTAAAATCTTAAAAACAACAATGTTGCCCTAATACAGCAAAGTGGCTGGGAACTTTAATCTTCCATATCGTGTCAGGTTCGTGTCTAAATTGCGAGTCTTGGAGCTTTTCCGGCACTAATTCTAAAGTCGTCAGACTTTACCCTCCCACAATGATGCGAAAGCAACAGCTTGTGATGGAAAATTTGGTCTATAGTTTGCCAATGCTCCACTTGCTGTTATTTAAAAGCTAGTTTTCTCGAACGATAGGAGCTTGATATATGTGATGTCGAGCTTCCGGAAATTTAATTAGAATGTCACGCTGCAGGTTTAATATTAACTGTGCAAAAGAACATTGATAGCTCTCAAATTTTCAGAAGTAACCGTTRACAAGGGTCGATAATCAAATCGCCAAAAAATTTAGTTTCACACAAATAGTATTGCTTTGKTATATTTCTTTGCTGACAAAGTTAAAAATATTTTTTGCATCTAAAGTTAGAATATAAAAAACACAACAAAYATAAAGGTCTTGCATGAATTTTAATTATCTTGTTAAGCACAAACCTGCTATTGTGTCGACTATTCCATGACAATAAAGATTTTATTATATGCTTCACTGTTTCCTGCAAAATGATTACTTTTCTCGAGAGAACAATAGCCATAATTACCAGTATTTTACAATCTTATTCGCGGACATCTAAAGATCTAAAGAATAAACCAGGTTTGTCTAAATATCGCAACGATGTTATCAAACAAGAGAATATTTATATTTCTGTATCGAAATCGGCTTCCATTTCAAATAGCTCTTTTACATGCATTACTGCACAGACTTGGATTTCTGAGGCTTATTAGAGGCCGTCGTCATCACAGTCTCGCATTGTGTAATTCTAGCACGTTCATTGTAACTTCACTTTTCTTTGAATCTTGTTGCCAAATTTTTCCAAATTCCTGGTGAGTGACATACTTTTAAGACAATTTTTAACACTTTCTTAGTATTCGCAGTACTTTTGGTACCATTATCAATACATTTGTAACATAATCGAACGCGTAATGGGCGAGCGTAAAAACATATGCAGGGCGATTCAGATTTTTCAACCGTTTACAGTTCAATCGCAAATTGAACAGAGATTCTCAAATATTCCCGCATAGAAGTTTCTGATCAACATCGTGCTGCAACATGTAATATTTTTTCATGTTCAGCCAAAGAATTGACTGCAATTTAAAAACAAAAAACGCAATTTTTACTTATATATAGAAATTTGCTTCAATTGGATTGATTTTACAGTATTTACAACCTTCTGTATTCTAAAGGCAGGAATTTTAGTTAATCGTCTCTCGAACCAAATTTAATTTACTATGTATCTTCCCACTTTACATTTTGTTTATGGAAAAACAAACTGTTTTTAATAAACTGACTTTCATCTAGTAAAATAAACTTTTATAATCACACATTTACAATTTACGACTAATGAGTAATTGCATTAATTATAAATAATACATCAGTTTGAAATAAGAATCAAATATATTGTCCTGCTGCTGTTTAAAAAAATGCTCTTGCCTTCATTACTTCAGGGTCTTGTATTAATTTACAAAATTTGTCCAAAATAGCCCAATTGCATGGCGTTGAAAAATAGAGATGGTGCATGAATAACTAACTATAAGCAGCATTATTAACAGAAACTAACCGCGTTAAAATGGAATAGATTAGATTTTTTTACATTCTCAATTTGCATGTTTAGGAGCTAGACGATGAACTACGCATGCACTTTAATAAAGAGGCTCATACTCCTCCTGCCTGAATTTTGATAGTATCCATTATGTGGTTGGAATGGTGCAGTATTTCCGGACACGTGAAGTTTGAAATTATTGGATCAGCCCAGTAAAATGAGTGAACTGTCTACATTATTAGACAATGAAATCTGTGCAATTGATACGAGAATTAATCAAACGTGATTTAACAGTTCAGAAAGTAACTGTAATTGCACTCTTTTTAAAACAACTAGTTACTCAGAATCCATATTTTAAATAAATTGGCGAAAAAATATAAACATGTTATGAAATTAATCCAACTCCAACCATAGTTTATGAAGAGTATATAAAACTTCATTATTAGGCAATCACTAATGTGATTAATAAATTAGCTGAAATCCTGGTAATTAACTTTAGCGCACCGTGCATTCTGTAATTCCATTATTTCTGCCCGCAACCAAATAAAATATAATAAAACCAGTGGCAATGGTCCAATAATATTTAATTTAATTTCAAATTTTTAATGCCTCCATAAATCGGACAATAAAATGCACCGCCAATAATAATTAATAAACCGGGCTTAGCATTCGAATTTTGCTTTGACTTCGGACTATTTATTGGTATATTTATTCATAATATATTTTAAATATAAATATAAGAACATTTTATAGTATTCTCACTGCCTAATATTATAATTCAACTGACGATTGACATGCTCCGCCGATGAACCACTTCTTTCTACAAATTACTGTAGTTCTGAACGTTTATTTCGATCTGGTAAACGTACGTTCAGTAATCCAATTTACTGATTAATTCAGGGAATTTGCTGATCCGAACGGCGCCGTAACATTTAATTGTCCAGATTGGAACGATTCCAATCTTTGACCCAAACTCAAGCAAGAAATACAGTTTATTGCGAATTCGATTATTCACATACAGACAAATATGTAATCTGGGTTTAGAAATTTTATGATTATAAACAAAACTCTGGTACAAATATAATTAAATGGCAAATTGGATCACAGTTGAAAACAACAATGTTAAATATTTCTCGAATTACTTTGAAATATAAATTTATTGTGTTAATCATAAATGTCCAACAAAGGAAAACATTCTCACTATGAAATTTGTTAATCTCAGGATATATTTTTCTTGTTGCTCATCGTTTATCTACTGCTAAAAGTTCAATATTTCACCTGTCTGATATGAAATTGGAACTTTCGCTGTGAGTGCAGGTATTTAAATTTTCCGAATAGTTTGGTAGTCGGTATAATCGTTAGTATTTAGTGTGAAAGAACCAATAATATGGTGGTTGAATTTTGCCACAAAACTCGACCAGGAGTTGACTCCAAATGCTAAACGTCGTGATACATCAAAGAGCGAACAAGGAAGCCTGGAATATCAATTTTCAAAATCAGCTGCTAAAAACCATTGGAGAACGTAGGTTCAATACGAATAATGATGTTTAATTTTTCAACTAATTTCAGCCTGATATATTTTAAAACTTTTCATTATGACAATTTGCTATTCGCTACGCAGGTTAATTTGCATTTTCCCAAAAATCCCTATCATTTGGCCGTTTTTTGTTGAGGCATAGCTACCCTAAGTTATTCAGTACCTGAAGAATTTAATTTGCCCACTCATTCGAAATTCGAACCGGCTAATCAAATACCGTCACATCAAATTGCATCTCCTCTTTAATTAACCCGTTTCTGCCTCAGGGATGCAGATCCCGGTTTTCCTTCTGCTGAGCTATGAGCTCACGTAGGGCAACTTTGTTTGCATTTCGTTCAGATAACGACGACAGTAATAGACGGGGAGCTAATTACCTCATCTCAGCATTGGATGTAATTTTTTTTTTCTCCTCTGCCTTTACTGGCCCCATTTTCACGTTTTTTCTCATTGCCAATATTCACATCTCTTCCTCAATTTCAATTTATTTTAGGGTCTAACATTTTCCTTTTCTATTTTGGGGATTATTAAATTGATCTGCTGAATTGTAATCGGATTCTAAACTGGAAAATGGATGTAATGCTAAATATACTAATTTATTCCCAGTTTTTTTATTGCTGATATTGAATCTTATTAAGTGATCTTCAGTAAACAGAGCTTTTTAAATCAGATTGTGATTTTCCGTTTAGAAATATATATAATAATATTAAATTTGTCAGGAATTCCCCAAATATCCTATTACAACATGAATATTTTCGTCATTAATTCAGCCTAGCTGAGTGCATTTTGCAATTATTAAAGTTTATAACTTTTGAAAAATGTTTGGAAGATTAAATGCAGAAGCGGACAATTTAATACATTCAATTCAATATTTCCCAAACAATAGGGTAATAAAGCTCCATTAATCTCCATTATAGCATAATGCAGGCCTGAAATGTTTGTCTTGGCTATTCGATTTAATTATCATTAATTTTCCATTATTTACATTTGAAAGATAGATATTTAAGCTTAACACTTAAAATTGGTCCAGTTCAAGTGTTTAATGCAAAATTCTAAAATCAAAGAAGCAAGACTGACAAAGGACTCGGTTTAGAAATATTTTTTACAAAAAACGTTCAAGCCAGAAGCAAGAAAATCGAACTGTTGCCAATTAATAACAGGTGCGATATTTATAGTGCACCGTAAATCGACCATGATGAGTTAGTCGGAAGCTTTTGGTGTCTACGACAATATTACTAAGTACACGACAAGCGTATTGCTAGGAGTGCACCAGTTCGTATTGTAGTATGTTAATCATGAGTAGTTCATGTATATACAAAACAATTAGTAACTCGACTATTGAATGAAGCTGTTCTGGTTAATTGTGATAACATGGACTGGTATTTCGGAGCATTTTAGTTCGCGAACAGAAGTTAGTTTCAACTTTTCACATATAATTTAGGAAGCCGATCCAAAGTCATTTGGTACAGCTAAATATATTTTTTAAATCTTCAACCAACTTCAATCAGCTTAAGAGTACCTACACTTGGAAAATTGCTTTTTTTGTGTGCATTTTCTGAAACTTTTACACGGCAATAGGGCTTGATGGCGAATGTCGAATAGATTTCAGTAAAATATATTCAGAAAGATTACAAATTTGTCAATAGTGCGTTCATATTTGTATACTTGCAACTCGCCCAGAACAAAGGTGTCGATTGAGAGTCACCTTGCAGTAAAAAGTGTATTTAGTTATCTTCAGTAGCCAATTTTACCGCTGTGGCCTTATTTCCGCTTAAGGAGGGCGAATCCAAATGAAACTGGTAACTCTTGCTTGAAGGTTCCCCTCTTGGCTTCATCTAAGTAATATGTTTCTATCCATAGATACTTTGTCCGTTTTTTAAGTGGCTCATTCAAATTAATGGCATTGTTTAAATTATATTTGAAACTGCACCCCAGAAGTTTTGCTGATTCAATTATGTTATGTAAAAATAAAATATTATTTTTACTATCGTTTTATGGTTCACTATTTGAAAGCAGCTTTTCAGCTGATCAAAAGATCATTCTAGATGGAGATTGTTTCAAATGCGTTTTTTTTTCACTATTCTTTCTATTTTTACTATTTGCTATTCGACATCTGCTATCTCCTTCTTAAGCATGTTTGCTTGGTTCTCCTTTACTTTCTTCACTCTATCTTTTCCATTCAGTTTTGTGAGTTTTTCAGCACGGAAATATCCTGTTCAGAAAATTGGTTGCAGTATTCAATTATCGTTCGAATCAATATCTGTGTCCAAAGCAGTTATCCGGTTGTCCGCAAATGTAACTTTTACTTTTCAACATTTCTGCTTATTTTAGAAGGAATAGGGAAATATTGAACCGCTTTTTTCATTTTCATATTTAGGAACATCAAATTTGAACAAATTTTTGCTTCAAATTATTATCTGTTTACTAGCAACACAAATTAACGATTTAATGGATGGTTTGGACAATGTCGCTCCTCTAATTTAAACTTGATCATTTCATGCTTTCCAGGTCAAGTACCTTTTAAGCTTTCACATCTCATACGATATCATGCTTTCAACAAATATGCCTGAGCGCATGCAGCTGTGATAAGTGAATAATGATAAAGTACAACGTACGTTCATCGAAAACAAAATAATTGATCTCTCGTCGAAGTTTTCTTTGTTTTTTTTCTTAAAAATGCATTTTGTTTGTAAACACGATCAAACTAGCACGGCCATAAGGTAATAGAGTGTAGCATGAGAAATTTTGCAGGCCAAGATAAAAAAGGTGATTGATTCATGCAGCAGTTGCCCTTTTGCAACGTAGAAAATAAACTTGACAAACGATGCAGCGTCATAGTCAATAATAGATGGCTAATATTGCACAGTGCATAATTTAAAACGATTAATTTTATCAATGGTGTGTTCGACCGTAAATGAATTTTCGGTGATTCATGGATTAAATTGAGTGAAATTAACTACAGTGTAATAATTCTCTATTACTGTTTGGTGCAAAATAGGAGGATTGATATGTCTAATAGTTTCCAATACATTGTGGCCGTATTTTGTTTAGTTCGATCCGTCACTCAAATCCTCGAGCCATTTAGAATGCCATTAAAGCCTCTTTGAAACTGTCCTCCATGCATTTGGATATATGGAAATAGTTGGTTCGTGTAATTATTATAATCAGTGCAAATGCATTTGCACTAATTATAATTGCATCATATATTATTAAGTACGCTACTTCATTATCATCTGATTATCGATATTGGATAGCTTCAGCTCACATTAAAAGAACCATTTAGTTAATTAACCAATACGCTACATTTGTGCCTCGTATTTACGAGAGCCCGTGTGAAGATATGTTTTAATCATTAATTATTATGACTTTAACTGTTCAAATTTATAGCAGATCCTTAATTTTTGCCTTAAAAGCCAAAAACAGTTTACGACTGTCAGTTCACTTTTTCACCTTCCATAAATTTTACGAGTCCTAGAGATTCTCAATTAGTATAAATAAAATTATAAATATTGTTCAGGCGAACAGATTTTTTGGTTTCCGTTAAAATTTTGATTCTGCCACGTGAAACAAAGATTAATTTGCAGATACTATTTATAAGCACTATATTCTAAACCCAAATCTAAAATCAATAAAATATAGGATTTTTAAGAAAATGTTCTAGGAACTCAGTTCATTTTTTATTAACTATTTAAATGGTCCCAATAAAATATTGCCTATAAAAATGGTGATTAGAGCAAAAAATAAATCGGAAAATCCTATGGTTCTTCGTTAAATAAACTATGAGAAATAGAGCTTTATTATCAACCATATTTATGATTTATTCCATTTATGAAGCACATAATTAAAGCTACCGAGTGAAAGTTTTTTTGTTGCATTCCTTTCGTATTCCAAAGCTATTTTCTGCGAGAATTTTATTCCATTTCAGTAAACGATTTGTAGGACAATTCAGTGGTTAATCTTCAGTATTATTTGATTAAAAAAAGTACAATAATCAATCCACAGCAAAATGCCAAGAACAAAGTTAAAAGTCGTCTGCAGGAATCTAAAACAATATTTCTGCGAGCCTTTCCCCGAAGAAAATCCACGTAAATTTTCAAAGACGAGTCTAAACGAATTTAGTAGATTTATTTCTTAATTAAAGGCACTAATTCGGGGCCATTCTCGCAGGCGGACGTTCCTTCTCGACCATATTCATTACTGTCAATTGTCTGGGAAACGCGCCAGGAAAAAATCAAAGAAAAAACAGAACCGAACTAGAGAAAATGCCGGAGAGGGTTTAGGACACACATTTTCTCGAAATGTTTCTTCTCATTAATGTTAACATAGCGCTGTTGTTTAATATTAAAATTCTAATCATCTATTTCATAGTTTCATAATTTCAAATCGTCAATACTTTGAAAATTACAATTAAGAAATCGATATTAATTCAACACTAATGGAGCACACAAATCAATCATTAAGAAGTGAATAAAAATTCAGAACCAAAAACAACGATTGCAAGACGCAATAAAAATTCGAACTTTACGACGTCCGCTCCATCTAGACGACAATTTTCTCCTGCCGCTTTCAATTGGAAAATGTGGGGCACCAGCAGACAAAGAGAACATCCCCTAATAAATATTTGCTCCTATTTGCTGTCCTGAATTAAAATTTGCAACTACACGCGATTCCACACTATTTCAAATTTAATTAAGATTAAGTTCGATTGGAGGGTATGGCTAAGCATATAAATAAACCTTAGCTTTTAATGTAGTAATGTATATGCGAGAGGTAGAAAATAGCCATCTTTGGTACAAATATGGATAATAATTACGTTTTTAACAGAGTAGTGCACGAAAATTCGTATTGCACAGACAGGATGCATTTATTTCCATCACGGGTAAGCTTAACTGATGAAAAATAAGTAAATAACTGAGTGGAACTGCACATATAATATATCTTAACTAAAAGTGTAAACGAGCAGTTTCATTTGAAAAATTTACGGTCTTATCTGGATATGCTCGTTTGTTTGCTGCAGTTTATTCTTTAGTTTTCCCAGCCATGCAATCGGTAACTTAGGAGATTGGAGCTTACTACTTGTGAAATATAGCTATAATTTCACGATATTAAAATGGATGGTATTTCAGACTCATTGGATAGCAACATGCAGAATTCCACTTTAAATTCACTCATCTTGACGATTCACTCAAAATATTCTATTTGAGAGCGTCATAATCTCTAATTTTTTGTTAATGAATTTGGCTTTGTACTCATCAGACGAACGTTCAGTATATCATGATATTATTAATACTATTTGCGGCTAAAAGATTCAGAACTGGGCTTTCGTTCGTATACGTTATACTTTGCGGTTGAATACAGGATAAATTCGAACACGAGGCAATGGTCTAATTGAACCCTTATATGGTGAACTGACGGCTTGAAAGCCAACTGCCTCAATTTTCAGGAAATACCCGAAATTTCCAATGCTATAATCAATTATGTTGAATTATTCAAGCCGAAATCGGATCAATCTGTATACACCGAATGAAAGAAGACACGGTAGAGCTTATATACTATAACGGTACTAGCGATTGTTCGCTTTCTCACTATTTTTTATATCTGATCTTTCTTATGTTCTATTGGCTTGATGTAGATGCACTTTATTTCGCTTGAAAGAAGTATTTAAACAGGATAGTATATTATCTCGCTAATTTATGAAAAAAATCGAGTTTTGTTCCTTTATATGAAAAAATAATTCAAACTCAATTATCTGCATAAATATTAGATTACTTACTGGTTTGCAATTGTGCCACCTTCCGTGATGTGTAAATATTTTCATACCTGAAACAAATTTTTTTATTTAAGTAGTGGAAGACACCAATTTCCAAAGACTAAGACTTTTTACTTAAGAAACATTTAAATTCATTTATCACATTTCTTGCTCAACCAATGCACTTATCAGATTAAAGCAAAATAGCACCTAAAAGTGTCTAACCATTTGACTTTATATTACAATTTCCGATCGAAATCCCCTCTAAACTGAAAGGCTGGCATAATAAATGCATTCATCATACTAAAAGCCATTCAGTCGACAAGGAAAAATGCCTGAAGAAAATACATCTGTAGCGAAACGTCGGTCTCTTGAATTAAAATGAGGAATTTCTTCGTTTCAGAGCCGACCGGAACCAGAACAAACTTTGGCCAGCAACATGATGGATTTATTGAATTTTAAGATGCCTTTTGGGGGCTGCACGAACTCGGATTAATCTTTGTAAAAGTGGTATTGAGGGGGTTTTATAAGTTCCCAACTCGAAAAGGAAACGTATTGGTTCTTTCATGTAAACTAGTGGACCTTTTCCATATTAAGGACATTAATTCCCCATAAATCGCATCTTCACAAACTGTCTCAGAGAATCCGAGTCTCTTAATGCCCCCTAAAAATTATATTAAACGTCGAATTTATAATTGACGATAAAATATAAGGGTTCTTAGATTGCAAAAAGTGAACTATATATTTATTTGTTATACTGTCAATTAAAAGTGAGCCAATTGAATTGCATTTGCAGTTTTCATTAAAATAACTACAATAATATCAGGCAGTATTTCGGTGAAACTAAAGAAATTTGAATGAATAAAAACATTTCTAAAATTTAAATAAAGACTATTTCATTCAAATGCAAACGAAAATATATGTGATTCGTTTTTATGGATGTTGTATATAATATTTAGGTACGTATGATAATGTTTCGTCTATTGGAAGAAAGTTTTACCAGCGTGATTATTCTGCAAGTTTTCAGATCCATACCTACTTTGTGCATGTTTCCGTTGTTCCAAAATATACGATTTTTCAAAATCCCCATAAACTCTCCCAACTTGTTAATAGAACACTAATTTATAACTTAGCATTTGCGTTGTACGTCTGAACATCTGAATCCGTGTGCTTTAAAAATATTCAGTCAACTATTCAAATACTTTTATTTTAAACAGTTAGAATTTTTATGTTTTTGCACGGGGTTTCTTAAAACGCTCTAGCGCAGAAAAATAATAATACCCTTCATCAATCAAGTTTGAATTCGTATTTTAAGTGACAATTGCCAAGTTCAGTCCCTCGCTTACTTCAGAATGCAAAATTTTCTCTCCAGTTTGAGACAGTTATTATAAATTCAAATAATCATTGAATTGCTAAAACCCCCAAAATATTCTCTTTTTTGTACTGCTGCCATCATTTACATTTGGAATCAGAATTAAAATATTCCGAATATTAATGAACACGAATTTCCACTAAATGTATTCTAATTTTATTGTCAACGTTCGCCCGTTGTCTATAGATTGACAAATCTCTTGCGGTTTCTTAATCATCAGTGGCGAGGTTTGGATTTTTCCGGAAAAATAATTATTTATGTTATTCAATTGCTGGGCATAACTAGTTTTCCATGCCATCAAGTCATCTTTCAAATATTCCATTCTTACTGGTGTAGGTAGCAATGTATTTAATAAAAATGTTGTTTTGCAGTATGCTATAATTGAGTATACTATAAAATAATTAATGCACTTTGAAGCCCGCTGCGTCGCTGCATAAGCAGTTGTTATCAATATTATAGCATGGCCAAAATGTTAAGTTCTTAAGTATTAATAGCCAATCTAATCAGCTTGTTTTCCATCATGTTTATAAAAGTTATTTAAAATAATGATTATAATTTACATGAGGTGATTCTCTGGCAGCGTAGATCGACTTAACAGCAAACATAAATAAAGTGAAATCTGATGAATATACAAACGGTAGGTATGTGCAAAATGTGCTATGTGTATGTTTTCCTTATTTTTCTATTCAAAAATTATAAAACCTCATTAAAAGGGCTCTCCAAAAATTCAGCCCAGGAAAGCTTGGAGGATTTACGATATTATTAAGTATTAAAATTATGTTTTATTGTAAGTGAAATTATAAATTGTAAATTTAAAATTATAATTAGAGAAAGTGGCTGTACGGAAACGAAACGAAGAGCGATTTTAGGTCATAAAAGCATTAAACAAAAGGATTGAATGCGTCGATTTTTATTTCCAGAAGAAACATTTTCAGTACAATATTCGTCTATGTAGTTTAAATTATTTTAGTTTAGAGGTTTTCAAGCATGTGGCTATTTTATCATTTGCACAGTTTGTTGGAGAATAGTCGGAATTAATTGACAAATGCTCGACTTTAGTTACTGCCACAAGTTTACGGGAATTCGAATAGGCTAACGGAAAACATGTAACAAGTCGAAGTCATTTTGATTGTTGAGTTTGTTCTAAAAACTTATTATTAAAATGGTTTTTGATGTGCAGGCAAGAATCGAAATTGTTGAGACTATTTTTGTAAATAATCCAAATTCTTCTCGTACAGCCGAACTTTTGAATAAACGTGAAGCAAATCGGAACAACCAAATAAAGTATGTCTTAGAGCCAAATTCAAACTGGTGGTGGCTCAACAAAAAGGTTTGTTGAAACTGTTTTAACTTAGCTATTGTTGCAGTTTTGGGTTATTTAATTTTAGATGCAACACTGAGCCATCGAAAATTAGCTTGTGTCTTTACGATCAATCTGGAAAGTATACATACGATGCTAAAAATTCATAATTATTTCAACACCTTTAAAACAAATCTGATCAATAAAATAAATGAAGACGAACATGATGGGAATTGGAAGCTTGCAGCCTTAGCGTTGAGGATTTTTTACATGCTTGCTGCACTAGACTATGTATTTTAGAAAAGCTTTGTCCAAGTTACAGAGGAATTAAACCTGCTGAAAGGCTAATGTAAAACGTATGACAAAAAATGTTCCCAACGTTCTTTAAATAAAAACTCCGCAAAACTAAAACTTTATTGTGCTGAAATCATAAAACTATTTGTGAAGTAGAGGAGTAGGAGGAGTAAAAAAGCATCTTCAACTTACTATACCCCGCACTTTTGTATTGTATAATGTATTGTATATGTATACTTTTGTATGTAAATTGTATTTGCATAAAAATTACCTTTTCCACCAGTTCCACGATGACTAAATCACAATATTGAAAAGCTTTCGTTGTTGTTTTCATATCCATAATTACTTAAAAATATACTTGAGTATCATCAACAAAAGTTCATCCGGAAAATGAGATGAAAACCATCTGCTGGTCTTCTGAATGAATTGACCGTGTCCTCTAGCAATTAACCCCGCGTTTGAAGCTCACTAAAGCTGTCGTTTAGCAATGTGCCACAAGTATCTAGCCCTGATACAGATATCCTGATACAGTTGCCGCTTATCCAGGAGATTTCCGGATCACAGTGTGGTTCACGCGAGTCTCAGCTCGTTAGTGTTGGCCATCGTAAATTGGAATCGTTAGTTTGCTGCCCCCAAGGGGCGGCTCCCGGTAAATTATGACCGGCCAACAACATAGCAATTAAGAAACTGGTGGCAAATAATTGCTGGTATTTCAATTTGTGTAGTTAAGTAGAACCAGACTTTTTCATGCTTTTTCGTCATTTTCTGTGGGGTCTAGCATAATCCATGTTAATGTTCGCTCACTTTTAAAACTAACAGCTCGTGAACTGAAAAGGCGGGTTATAAAATTACTTTTATTGTATCTGTGAGCATTAAATTCCTTTTAGTGTTTAAAACTAAATTCGAAGCTTCCATTGCAATTGAATTACGAGTTTCAAAGCTGTATAGTTCATAAAACTAGCTATTCCATCAACATTTTATTAGGCATTTTTATTGCCAGCTTTACTGCAAGTCCACTAAATTTCAAGTATAAGGGAATCAAAAGTCAGTATTGATCAGTGAAAACTATAAACAGGAAATTATTTCACATAAATCCACAGTGACCAGAAGAGTAAAACAAATTTTCATTTAAAAATAGGTTATCGAAGGCTTAACTTAAGAGAGATGAGTATTTTTAAGTACACACTCACTTTGTGTTCAGTGTTCTTTTTAGTTAGGAGTTATTTGAACACCTGTTAATTTCTACTGTGTTTAGTTTTGTGGTTGCAGTGTCTTGTAATACTGTCTGCTGTGGTAAACCACTTTACCGATCATACTTGCTGAGGAACAACATTACGTGGTCTCAATTTAAAACAGATTTACTAAAGACGATTGAAGAAATTGAAAGAAAATGCCATTA
Source organism: Dendroctonus ponderosae (assembly GCF_020466585.1). Taxonomy (NCBI): domain Eukaryota; kingdom Metazoa; phylum Arthropoda; class Insecta; order Coleoptera; family Curculionidae; genus Dendroctonus; species Dendroctonus ponderosae. The sequence continues at coordinate 41,469 of NW_026018917.1, read as the reverse complement.
TCAATTACACAATAGTTTCCAATACAATTTAACACGGGCTTTAACCTTAAGGTTTACGAGTTTCACTTAGCGCAAATTTATTTAATTCAATTTCGTCGCTGTTCGATTTGAGATAATACTAGACCTATTATATGCTCAACATTTCCTGTTAGAAATATTTCAGAAATAAACAAAGAAAAGTAAAAAATCAAATCAATTTAATTAAGGGGATATTAAATCATCTTATGAAATATTAAACCGAAAGCAGACGAATTTGATGAACACTTATAAATGAAATAAGGGATCAGTAAAACGAATTTAGGAATGTGATTTTTGTTGCCAAATCTGAGTTTCAAGAAGCTTAAATACAGTAAGTAAATTATTTACGTTGAATCTAGCAAATAAAGGGCATTTTTGAATTAAGATGATCAGTTTTACATTTTTTTTTCGTTATTTGGTTAACTGACTAACACAATTATTTAACTATAAAGATGCATTTCTGTAGTCAGCTTGCAACTTGTTAAGCTCATATTACATACATCCACTTAATAACACTAACAGCAATTTCAAAAGCGAAAAGAAAATACCTGCAAAGTTACATAATGATTGCGAGTATCCGACAAACTATAACTGACCACGTATAATAAATGTTCCATAGAGTGTTTGAAACAATATAATAATCGGTCGTTAGTTGATAATAAACCCTTTCAGTGCGACCATTTAAACGCTCGCCATTTTGAATTTGTAATGTCCTTTTAATAGCAAAAGGGCCGTGGCAGGTTACAATTCTATCTTGAAACCATTGGTGAATTCGCTCTGTAATTACATTCCATTAATATGAATAAAACGTCGGGAAATTATTGCAAATTTCTTGAAATCCTTAGGAGAACTATGTTTGTACCATTAAGTGGCTTTGTGTACTTTATGTTCAATAAAAATTTCCGCAAAACGAACTTAAACCTGGATTTTGATTTTTCAAATGAGGCCCAGTTGCAATCAACATTATTGCATTAACGTTTGTGATTGGAATTAAAAAACCACAGTTGAACATTCTGAAATAGGAAAATCACATTAAATTTCAATTTCAATGGGACAAAAGGACATGAGAGTCCACTAAAAGTTATTTAGACGTTTTACAACAGGCGAATATCCGGATCGATTATTACAAAACGCAAGAGCAAACAAATCAGAAAATGAGGCAAATTGAAAACATCAGTATTCACAAAGCGCATGTGAAAACAATTAAAAAAGTGCACAATTTTTTTATGGAAAATTATAATTTACCACCCAAAATTGAACTAAATTACTTGTATCATAATAAATCATCTCTATATTGAGTGAACGCACACAGAAATCACACAAATTACCGAAGATTCTATTATAAAGTGAGGACGTTTATTTTCCTACTAACTTTATTTTCACATATAGTAGCAAATAGCTAACTTAAGCTTTTAGTTAAAAGAAACCCCGATATTGCGTTACTTGTTAAAAATAATGCTTATAACAGCGGACTGGCTCCAGCTTGTCTATTCAAAGCAATTTTCTAGAAGCTAACGTAAACTTCATTTAATTTGAGAAAGCAACGGTTTTTATAAATAATTACAGACATCTACGAGTCGTCCTGCTTCGAATTAAAGCACAGTAATCCGAAGCTATTCACAGAAATGTGTGCTTATTTATCGATAAAATCCTTGTGAGACACTAAATAACAGCTTCTTTCTTGTTTTGCTTTAATAGCAGCTGCCCCCAACAAACTTCGTCCATTTACTTCTAACGAATTTTCTTTTAAATGGAAAAGACGGATGGCTTTGGCGATAAAACAATTCAATTGCCATGAGCAAATCCTCAATTATAGCTTTTCCGCCACTTTTCCATTTCCCAAACTGACCTGACAGTTTTCACCCAGTTATCGCAAACGAAACTGTTTAATTGCGTTTCGGAAATTTAATATATTAATGCCCACATGAGCGTCCGACTTCAAATTTCCTGTGTTTTTTTTTTCAATTATCTTTTGTTCCATGTGATTATGTTCTACTAGGTTTTACCCTAATATTAAATTACAAAAATTATACAGTTACTAGAAGTAACTAAAAAAATCACTAAAAGGTAAACGTGTTTGAACGACTTTTGTAATTACATTTAAAAGTTGTATACATATACGGTCCTTAAGTATAAGGCATTTACATAAAAGTTCAAATACAACCCAGCAAAGAGTTATTGCAACATATGATGGAATGTCTTTGCAAGCATTATTTGCCTGCACCCATATACGGTTCCATATAGAACACAACTGAATTCTTTCGGTACACATAAAAGTAAAATCATGCATTTCAGCTTATATGCATTTTAGTGCACGACATAAAATATATGGTAAGAACACATTTATCAAAACCATATACCATATATTTGTCTTTTGTGGCAAAATTGGTTGAACGGCAATTTGTATATTTGCCTGAGCATGTATATTTTATTCTTATATGTAGGTTTTAACAAATGGTGCGTAATGTTATCTATATCCAGCTAATGATGCAGCTAACTAGCTAATGATTTCATCCATGCTATAATTTAACCACCGAAACCTCGTACTTCCTTTTTACTAATGCTACTCATGTTAAAAATGATATTTACTTTAATGCTTTATGAATCCGAATTAAAATGGATTTACATGTATAACGTATCCATTTCCTGGTAAGTTTATTGGAACATGTGCAGGTTCAAACAATATTTTTAATGCGATAAAGTATGTTGAAAAAATATAATTATTTAACTTAATTGTGCCTCTACGAAAGTTAAGGCAAGATTTTTGATGGATTGGAAATCATTGGATAGCAATTTACGAAAATTTCGGAAACAGTCGGCGATCAATATTGACTTAGTTTTAGTTGTCATAATATGAACAATCTTTTTGTTCATGTTTTGTTGAAATTGTTCATAATAATTCATACAAATGCACAAGAAACGAAACATTAAGTATCATTATTGAACTCTTTGAATTATTGAGCATGTCCTGATTTTTACACTATTGATCAAAATGAGCGTATTTGATGTGAACCTATTTACTATTTCGATTCTGAAAATATGACACTACAAGAACAAACTCACATTTTCATTTCAAAAGATGCCGATATTATTTTACTCTATAGCTTTTCGCTGTTTTTTTATCACGTGATCCACTGATTCAACTGATTCAACAACAATCCACTGATTCAACAAAAAAATGCTTGCAATGTAACAGATTTTGGGTAATGAATGAATTAATACAAGGCCTCAGTCAAAGAACACAAGAATACAATTTATTAAAATTTTCATGTCTCCTGCCAATTGGCATTAGACAATTTCCTTCATTAACGAATTAATTCCTATTCGTGCTATAAATGTAAATAAAATTGGTGAAAATTTTAATAACTAACAACCACCGTAAGTCCCAGTATATCAAATATTTCGAAAATGAAGCAACATATTTATTTTGATCGGGCACAATATTTTATCCCAAAAGGAAGGGTTAAGAAAGACGAAAGTGCAAAGCACAGTCCCATTATAAACAGCGCAAGAAGGTTCTTCCAATTTAAATGTCTTAAGATTATTTCAGCTGTCGCGTTCGAGAAAAAGAACAAAACTAACAACGCATTTGCATTTCTCGATCCAATAAATCTCTAAAATGTTTCGGAAATATAAAACCGTCCGTTGAAAATTATTCGACAAAATTGAAAATAAACTCAGAATAAACAAAATTGATAATTACTGATAAACAGGCTGACCATGCAATTGAGACCCCCCCAAAAAACGAAAGTTGTTAAGTTACCTAAATGTAATTTTCATAAAGAAAATAAAACATATAAACCATCCTTCTTCATCACAAATCCCTTACAGCATCCAACTGTAAGTATGCTATGCAAATTTCCCGGCATGAACCCTTATAACCCCAATTTTATCGGAATCGATTATGGCTCTGAAATATAATTTATGTACAATGTGGGAGCCATATTTAAAAGTCAGATAAGAAACCTCTATTGCATTTATGATTATGAACACAAATTAGTATGACAAAGGTGTATGAGCGCTGGTCCTTAAAGAATACCGTCTGCACAACTGCACCTTTGATATAATTTAAATTAAATTTTATCAATACTCAAGACAACATCAGTAAACGTTACAAAAAATGTAGTAGTAGTACAGTGTTTTATTGCGAGCTATTGGGTTGGTGTATTATTAGCCTAAATAACTATGCAGGTAGGTACAAAGTCCCATAGAAATAAACCTGCAGTTTTGCTGTACTCTAAAATTTAAAAAACATAGAAGCCTCTATAGGAACAAAGAAAATTATGTTCCGAAATTACATGTATTTTTACTATATCGTGACTAGTGGTGTAGCGTTCATTGTAAGGACAAATATTAACGGTCGTTATATATTATGAACAATAATAATAGACTATAACAAGGAACTCTCGTTATTAATTTTTATGATACATAACCACAGGGCAACCATGGCAGTTAAATAAGAGATTAGCTTTATATGAATGAAATTGTGAAAATAGACGTCGATTGGAAGTTAAAGCAAATAACTAGAACATTATTTTCAGTTTTCATGGAGGAAAAACTAATAAAAAAAAACGCACAATTAAAATATCCTACTTTTCGAAAACATAACAAAGAGAAACTATGCAGCTTTAATTGCCCCTAATTGCCATGCAGGCCGGCAGATAATCTGCAATAAGGATCAAAGCGCCGGACTAATTTCCTTTATTAGAATATTTTCTATATATACACGCTTCAATACACTAATTATATTATTCCCCTTCATGCAAAATGTGTACCAACCGCTCAACGCCATAGTAAAACTAATTCGTTTGAGTTTATCTTTGATTAGTCTGAGGATTTGCATGGGATGCAAAATGTTTGATTTGAAGGTTTGTAGCTAAGCCAAGTTAGCTTGATTACATGCACTACTGTTTTTCAACGTTATTTGATTTAGTCTGCATCAAATGAAATACTGTGCATTTTCAAATGTTTGCTAGTCACAGGAAAAAAAATAGTAGGTAGTTTAAAACAACCAATCTTACAAATATCCATATAGTACAGCTCTGTCTCTAACAAACCCCTTTTTGAGCTTAAAGCCCCTAACAAGCTCCTTACGATAAGGAAACGATCCGCTCTATTTTCCCTGCTATTAAAAAACCTTTTCAAACCACTCAAACTACTTGAACCGAAAATATTTAACAAACGGAGTTGTTTCGTCTCAAACGGCAATTGTAAATCCCGAATTTTTCATTTCCGTCATATTGCTTCGACTTCTCAAAGCCCACTTTAAATAAATCATAACAATAAGAGAGGTTTCATTGCCATGAACGTTCGGTGAGCTGCTTGGATTTAAAAATGTTAAATCAAAACCAGACGATGTGTTATGTTTTCGACTTTATTAGTAGGTAATAGTCGAAGCTGATGAATAGCTTTAAATATTTAGATACAACTGCAGTACATCTAAAGACGCTATAGAAGAAGGTGCAAAGTTTGGTTTAATTTCAGATCTAGTTTATCCACAGTTTTGGTTGAAATGTCCTAGGAAAGGGGTAACCAGTGCAGAATTAAACGGTTTTGACTTTAACTTCATGATCGAAAATGTATTTTTGAACCTAAATTGATACAAAACTTTTACTTTCATAAAATGATATCTTGGGATATAAAAATGTTGTTAAGTTAAGATAAGTGACAGTGGCAATCCAAAACAAAATAAGCGTTTATTATAGCAAGTACTCAAAATTCTAAAGATTTCTTTAAATTGACAAGCGCAAAGATCTTTTCAGAAATAAGGAGGAAATAACTTTAACGTCTGACCTACGAAAACACCACTGCATGAAATTAATGATTTCAAAACCAGTATAGTGGCAATTAAAATGTTATTTCTAGCGACTACTTATTTAAAAATAATTTAAAAAAGAATATTTGAAAAAATGTTATCTAACAATAAGTGGATTTATATGATTATGTTATACACACAAAGTTGTCTTAAAAACGTACAATTTCGTAAACTCGCTATTAATTCCAATTACCTTCCAAATTCAATGGCATAATAAAGATAAACAGACCAAATTATATAGTGATTTCCAGCCACAGACTTGAATCAACTTTCTTTACAAAAGCAATTGTAATATTTTCTAATTTGTAGTTGGTTTTATAGTCGATTCAATAGATACCGAATGAACAACTTGAATACTTCAATTAATAAAATAGCAAATTTTTCAGCCATTCTCCGTATATCACCCATTCCTTATTTATATTTTTACAATTTTTTTCTTAATGCAAGTCCCAATTTTGATCTAACTAATGACTAAGCAAATAAAAATATCAGATTAGCGCAATTTTGGACGCTTGAGGCTATAGTTACTTATTACTTGATTAATGGATTCAACAAAACACTGTGAAGGAGGAAAATATAAGTAAAATATTATATTTAGTTTTCTGAGAAGCCAACACTAAGAAATCATGACATACATATATCAAGTTGAAAAATATTCGGTTCTTTAGTCTTTCGTAATTATTGATTATATCGAAAAATGTCAAACACACACCTGCAAGCAAGGTTCATACCATTTCATCCTTTACTCTCAGGATTTTCCATCCACTGAACACATGAAAATACATACTGACAAAGAAATTCTTTCACGACTTTAAACTTTAACACCAAAGCAGCAAGGAAGTTCACGCTGTGTCATATATTTCTCGAAAATGTCATCGCTAACGGTGCGACAAACGATTAGGAAAATAAAAAAAACAGTCGAAAAATGGGATACAATCCATTACAATCTCCCCTTTCGCTACGCAATGTTCCTTTTCCGGTATAAATATCCCGCACGAATGTTATAACCGGTTGTTTAGCGAATTTCAACATGAAATCTGGCACTTATCTCGACGATATTTTGCCGAACAAACTGCTACAGATAATCGTATATTATCTGAGCTTGTTTCGGCAGTTTTGCAGAGCGTTTGCTAAAGTCACTATGCAAGAGGCGCCACATTGTCGTAGTAATGAGGCTTGAACAACAAATGAAGAAATATACCATTGTGGATTGAAGACACAGCTATTTAAATATTTCAAACTGAATAATAACAAAGAAATCATGACCAAGTATTATTACATTACATTTACATACTTGCTACATTGCATAACTAATTGAATGATTCGGTCTTTCCAACGATTAATCAACTTTAGAAGATGCCTCAAAACACTAGTAAATGAAAAAAATTGGAGCAGACATTTTTTTACATTTTCGAACAGAAAAACAGCAGGAGGAAGAACGAGTTTTGTAATCAAGCAGAAAGCCAGATCCAGATGAAAAACGGAAATAAATCAAAACACAAAAAATCGGTACTGTACTCGTTCTTGCTTCTGATTTGGAAAAAGTGGAGGCTTAAAAGTTACACGGAATTTATTTTAAGAAACTACCAACTGAACATGGTTTCCTAAACGACATAAACTATCAAACCCTAAATTGCCTCTACAAAGACGACACACAAGAATTTAAATCAATGCCCATGTTAAAAATCAAACTGTGGAAAACAGCAAGCTGAAAGCAATTACAATAATAAGAATAAGAAACCTGTACAAAACAAAAAGAGACGATCATAGTCGAAGTATTAATAATTAATCTTAATGTTTTTACAAAACCCCTTAATTTCCTCAAAACCATAATCCGCGTTAAAGCCTAATAGAATTTCAGCCGTTTAAATTCAATTTTGATGACAAACTTCGTGTTGGAAGGCAACGTGGGGAAGTGTGGTAGAAATTAAGGCATAATAGGTGTAATAAAGAGGGCGAATAAGGAGACAAAAAGTGCTAAAACTTTTAATTGAATACTTAAAAGGTTTTCTTAGTTGGGCTGATCCTCAAGCAGATGCTTAAAATCGTTCTGAGTTGTTTGACTTTGTGAGCTTTTAAAGCGATTTTAATGGTTGAGAGAGTGTCAAATGCCTTGCTGTTTTAACGGGCGCAGTTATCTATACCGATTAAATGAGATTGTTTAAATAAACATTAGAATGGGACAAACAAGCAACAATTTACTTTCGTTTTCCTGTAGTAGCGATTCAGAACTTCTCTTAGTTGACTTTGCTGTATTTTTTCGAGTAATTCGCTTTTGCTTTTTTCGATGGGAGATCGATTCAGTTTAAATTAATAAATAAATGTAAACAGTATATGTAGACAAATAAGTATAACAAAACTGTATTTGTGGGTGTCATGAGGCAGCCGAAAGAGGAAAAAATAGGCGATGTTACAACTTTGTCTTCTAAGTCATTTGGGTGGTAATTGTTAATCCTGAGCCAGTCGAGAGATTTTAATTTGTTATCGGCCAGTCACACTTTTGGCCAGACATTTACTTGAAAGTTTTTTTTATTTAAGAAGAACATTTATGACAAAGGGACTGTGCGAACATTTCATTAGAAACTTTAAGCACTCTATATTTTTCATCTTTTGTGCGTTGTCCACCCTTGTTTCCTTGTTTGTGTTTTTGATTTCCTATAGCTACTTGTTTTCACGTTTACATATGTTGTATTGTTGTTCTTGTGCGCAATGCTGTACTTGCATACTTACATTTGATGGGCTCTATTATTACAGTTGTTGCTTTTTGACATTTAGTGGTAAAATTGACAATAATTTTTGGTAATCATTTTCTCACTTTTCCTTAACGGGTTTCTGCTCAACATAAAACTAAAAACTTAGGCTAAATGTCGCAAGACCGGGGAAGTGAAACAAAACGGAAAATAAAAGCAAAACTATATATTAATTTGTAAATTTTGCATTCTAATGTAAATTGTTATAAGAAACCATTTATAGAGGCTAAGTCGTTGGAATAAACTTATCATGACAATGCTAAAGGCAAACCATTTACCAAATGTTATAGTAACAGATTGTAGATTATAAGATTAAAACAAAAACTATAAATGAATGTTTATATTCATAACTTGCTAGTCTATGACACACAATTTTTATAAAAATATTTATAATAATAATACATGATGCAATATTGAATCAATGAATGAGGAAATTAGTTTTATATTTTATTTACTTTATACGGTCCAAAACACTTATTTATATACAAAGTTTTTAAAAAGTTGACTAATGTCAAGAACACTTACATATTTCAACGCGCTTAGATAATATTTTACCAAAATACAGGACCAAAAACATGTTTCACTCCTTTTCACAAATTTGCTTGCTTTGTGTGAGTTGGCTATTTATATTCACATGGCGTGAATTTATGAGCTTCATGTATTAAATTTTTTTTCGGCTTTATTAGTATCGAAATTCTGATGCTCTTCATCTGTACCGTAAGATTCTAGAATATGATTCCTAATTCGACTGAATTTCGAGTTTTTCGTGAACTACTAATTGTCCAGTATTGACCAGAATGTCCAAATTCTCCAAACCAAATAAATTATTTTTCTCTAGTTCCCAAATACACATCTCCAGCCCGTCTTCACCTTAGCAGTTTTCGCAGCCCCAGGGTGCAACTCGGAATTCTATTCCAGACCCGATTCGAAGAGAAAAATATCTCGCAAATTGTGTGAAGAGGGTTCTACTTAAATTGATTAACTGATTTCCTGTTTCTATTAGTTTAGCTGTTCCTTGCGTGAACTTTCAAGTTAACAGTAACAAATTTGGAGCCAAACTGCTTAACCGGTGTGTTTATTAAGAGAAGTGATTTTCGTTTTATTTGCCAAATTAAAAGAATCGGTGGTTTATTCTTTATTCACCGTCCTAAATGATTGAAATTTTATAAACGCGATTTTTTTCAACCCTACTGGTACCGATAGCCCACATTGAACCAGTATTATTACTGAGTAGGCCTCAATTTAGTGAATATTGCCCTACATCTAGTAAAAAAGTGGTTGAACCCTGCAAGGCTTTATTTCATTTCATTTAAAAAATTCCCCTTTTAAGCTTCAAAGAAGCCAGGTTTCGTATAACAAGTTAAATCGTTTTTACCGGAACGTTCCAAGTGGAAAGTTTAAATCACTTATAAAAGTTACAATTGGATTTTCCAGATGCAACGGTGCGCGCAAGCACGTTATGTTAAACTTCTTTCATATTTAAATCTGCGTGCACTGTTGCTTAGCTTTTTGCAGCCTCTTGAAATTAATTTTCCATGTCTAGAATATTCAAAACTTTGAGGCTGTACATCAATTTTGTCGCAAAAGTGCTCATGCACGCGTTTTCAATTCACGACACGTACATTTCATAGTGGCTTCATATTTACCTCTCGCGTATCTACCTTATAAAAGGGAAAGAAATAATATACGCCAAAAAACGGCGGCATAGTTCCTGACTGCGTCGCTTCAGGTTCCGCTTGTAAAAACATACGCGTATAGAATAAAAGATATTTCAGAATAGCATTGGCGAAAGTAATCCTTATGCTTCAAAATAGCATCAGTTCTCTCAAACGGTGAGCACCTCACATCAATTTTCAGCAAATATATATTTTTTGCTAGTTGAGGGTAAAACTTTGTCCTAAACGTATTTATATTTAATTTAATAATTTGGGGTCACGATTGCGACAATTGCATATGAATGAAATTATTTAATTTGTAGCTTTTTCTCAAGCTACTTCCTGCGAAGTTTCACATTCATTAATACCTTGCAGAATTACATGAAACATCCTCTTGAGGTACTTTCTCTGTCGGTCTAAGCGAATAGTTGCGGTTTCGAATTGCGTTTTGGAAGGAAATGCGGGCTTTTCTGGAGTTTATTGAGGATTTAGGAATGGTACCTCATTCTGGTGGGATCGTAAAGCATTTCAGGCCCCCCAATGGTCTCTAGTCAGTGCAGGAACGCGACGATTTTTCTCATCGAAGTTCCTGTTATTTACACACCAAAGAAGAATGGGATATCGTATATGAATCGTTGTTTTGAAAAGTTCGGCTTCAGCAGATTTTTATTTTGCGGATTTGCGGAAATGCTGACGCAGAGTAGAAAATTTCGTGTTCGAGAGGTTGCTTGTAAAAATGAAAGTTGTTGTAGTAGAACAGTTTTGTCTTAATGTTGAGGAGAAATGACAATGTTAATTTTCTTGCTTTTGACCTAAGCAATTTTTCCTCAACCATGACCAGTAAACGTCAATTTGTGGTCTATTATTCCGAAGTATTTAAAGTTTTTTGTCCATTCCATCGGTATTCGGTGTAACAAAATGGTTCTATTTTTATGCTGCAGATATTGGTACTCAGGATGCATTTCCGAATTGAATTAGACGAAAATTTTCCCGTAAAATTAGTTGCATGCCGATTAGATCTGCTTGCGTATAGCGATGAATATTTTAATAACTAATATAACCGTTAACAGTGGGATTAAAATCCACCTGCTCCGACCTGAGGGTCGTTGCTAGCAGGTGAAATGGTGAATGTGGCAACATTCATTTTTTTCCCTGATTGTGACCAAATCCTCTTTAATTGTAGTTCATATTATCAATGCTGAAGCTCATCAGAGGTTCATTATTTAAGTTACGACGACAAACAATGCACAGACGTGACAAATTCCGATTTAAAAATGTTGAATCAAATTAAAGATAATTTGTATGTTAAATCCTCAATATAGACTGTAAATTCAAACAGATGCCAACCATGTGAATCACAAATGTTACAGAAATAGTTGTTTTATAAATCACATTTCAAATTTGTTCTCTTAAGAACATGGGATGGAAACATTTAGCTAAGAATATTCAATAAAACACTCTGGTATTAAATGTGTATATAATTCAAATTATTTCTCGACTCCTTGCATTATTTCAACGTTTAATAACAAAGTCTTATTGAATTTTAGGCGGAGTGTACATACATGCCCACCTCTTCTTTTCTCTTAAAAAAGAATTGCGAAGAACGGCGTTAGTATACGAAAAAACGGACTAGAAATGTTTTCGTCAGAAGCAAGCATTATATTTTTCTATATATTGAAAGAAACATAGCGTTGTACCAAGTTTCGACGAACATAACTGGCAACATGGTATAATTATTTGATAACTTAATTTTAATTCAATCATATAGCTAACTTGTACTTTAATTGTTATAATTTTCTTATCTTTCCTGGGTTTCAGTCAAAGTGTGACGGAAAAATTTTTGCCCCTCAAAAACTGATTAATGTTTTAACACTTTTTAAAATTTTGGTTTTTATACAACATGTTTTAATTGTGAATTGGTGTTTGTAGTTTGTGCAAATTTTAAATCTGATGATGGCGGGATGATGGGATTGTTGCTTCACGCTTTGACTGAGACCCAGGAAAGGTAAGAAAATCATAACAAGTACACACAGTCAGGACAATAAATCAAAATACACTTATATTTTAATTTTATTTTGAATGTATAGTTATTTTGAGTTATTTGAGTCTCAAATAGTTCTCAATATCCACACAAATGCATAAATATGTTTGCATTTGTATTTACGAAACATGCAGATTGGAGTTTTTAAATTTATGGTTTCATATCAGTCTTTTCTGCGATCCCAATGAAATTATTGAGAGTGTTTTGAATAAATAAAGGGTTACTTATTTCATGCTACTCCTCACACTTCTTAAACATAGAAACACAATTACACTTAATAAAGTAAGTTTCAACCGAAATGATGAAACGAAGCAAATAAATATTAGTTAGTCGAAAAGCAAACAGTCTGATGAAATTAGAACAATATTTTATGTATAATAAAGCATATTGAAGGAATCTGGAAACTAGGCCAAGAAAGGAAAATTGCAAATTCAAGAGAAAAATTGTTGTCGATTGGACCTAAGTAGGCTCATCCAAATATGTTTATGAGGAGGCAAAAACGCCTTTTTCGTCAGACGCCAGAACCTCTTTAAAAATTAACGCCTTGCCGATAATTTGATCCCCAGGATCTAACCAACTATCCCAAAACTCCAGGACAAAGTTCCATCATCAAACCGCCCTACCTCTATCAAGAAGCATTTTTGAATAAATCATTTAGGTCTAATTGTTTTCAAATCATCAGAAAACTTGTGAAAAATCTTACTGATTTTTTTCCTTGATTATTACAGATGCATTTAATAATCAATATGTCTGCTTTTTTAGCTTTAATTGTAGTTGCCATTATAAACATAGACGAACTAATAAAAATAAAAACGAAAATTCGAAATATATGTCAATAATCAAACAGCGTTCAAAGCGAATATACAACCCTTTAGAAAGCAATGCGACAAAGGCAATAAAATGGTTTGCAGAATTTCAATTGGGTTACTATTAAGAATTTTATTAAGAAAAATTGGTTCACTCATGGACAACACAGAATGAAAAAGCGAAGGTCCGTAATGGATGCGATAAATATTCCCCCAAAATCAACTACAATGTGTACGTTCAATTTTTCAACTGTTGCTCGACGTTCCGAATCAGTATTACCGATTTTTCCTTTTCGGTTTAGCCGAGCAAACATTCGCCTTTACTCCGACTTTATTGTCAGGTTTAAATCGAATACATTTTTATGATCCCTGAAACTAGCCGGATGGAGTTTCCTTTCCGACCAGTAAAAATATTATATACGTTATTGCCCGCTGGCTTATCGATAGTGTCATTTCGTTCAGACGTCGTAACTTTAAACTGGGCTATTTACAGTTTTCAGCTTTTTGATTTCTTTAAAAGGTAAATTTATTTAGTGGAAATAATTGCGGTCGTTTGTATGCTTCATGCGCCTAAAGAAAACTTACGACGCATTTAAGTAGCGATGGACTTGAACCATTCTACTGTAAGAAAAATGCCAGTAATTGTTCGATTTGATTATTTTATATATGATTTTTAAATCATTCGTACGATCGATGATATGGTATCATTCGTATGATTTTTATAAAGAAAAGAAGTGCTAATTGGGTTTCATTTCTGCAAAAGTGAAAAATTGTTGCATTGTTCCAACTTCCTAACTTAAGGCTTGGATGTTATGTCCCAAATATACCTTAGGGAGCGTTTCCAAGAAGATGTATTCCCATTAATCATATTATCACGAGTCCCGATCCCCAAATTTATATTTTTCTTTCTGTTATATTATTTAACACATCTCACATACCACGTCTTTTACAATTAGAGCTAATTTATATAATTTTTCATTGAATCCCCATCAAGCTGCCATATTCTTCTAAAACTTTGAAACCTGACAACTTACACCAGCGAAGAATATATGTTATTATTTGTTTCTGTTAATCAGTCTTTATCGCTTCAAAACCATGGCAAATTCGTGCCTAAATAGGAGATGGTTTCCATCTCATTCACACTTGCCATCGCCGTTGTCTAATTAAGAAACATGTTACAAATTTGGCAGCGAACAGTTGCAGTAAAGTCCCTCATTTTGGAGCTAATAACAAAAGAAAACAAATTTCTTACCAGAAAATGTTTAGAATTTATAAGCAAAGGTTAATTATAATTTTCCTTCAAGTTCGGCACGTTTTGTTGGTTTATCGTGGCGAAAATTTGTAATAGTATCCCGACACATTAAGCGGATAAATAAATTAGATAGACAAGCTATTAAATATAAATCGTTGGAATAGCGAATGGATCTACGCGTCCAGCCTCACTCCCCGTCACCTGTCAGGAGAACTATACAAAATTAATTACACCGTTCCCTATAAATCTCTACATAATTAACATCGGCCTGGCAGTTTTGCACCAGTTAGCTAAATCTGATGTAATAAATCCAGCCAGCGCATTAAAAAATCGGGATCTTTAATTTGAAAAATGGCAGTCTTAGGAAAGAATTTTCATAATGAAACACAAAAATCTCACAATGAAGAAACCATAAATGCTCAAAACACGTCAAGCAATATGTTAATGTAAAAAGAGTAGAAATGGGTAGTTTGAATCATTTTCATCGAACGATATCAAATCGCGAAGAAATTAAAGAAAATGTCAACATTTTAAAACTAAATTTAAACATGTTAAAGCAGTTTTAATTTACTTGAACATTGCTACAATTCTGCAACAATTTCAATGTCTTATTGTTAAGTTAAAAAATATATATATTTCGGAATATATGTTATAACGCTGTCAAAAAAGTTATTAAATTCATAGTTTTGAAACCACCCCAATTAATAATTCTTTGCTTACCTCTTCAATGACTAAGCGAGCAGAATAACTTGAATAACGAAAATTAAAGTATAAATATTACGACATACATATCCCTCGAGTTTCTTAAAGCAGTAAGCGTCCAAAAAACTGCTTTTAATATTGGCTGCTCGCAAACATTTTAATACTAACACCCTTCTTTCGGTGCCATTAAACTGAATCTAAGTGAAAATTCGAAGAAGATCAATTTTAATAATAAAACAATCAAATTTTCATCAATATTAAATTTGTTGTGCTTCATTGATTACTTCGAGCTTCAAAGGGTTCGTAATAAAAACGATTGAGTGTTTTCTTTGAAGTGAAAACGAGACGAAAAGGGCTGTTTGGGGATGTTTAATATTCATTTTATACCATTGGGGATCTTTTAAGTCCCCCGGAAAGTGTCAGTGTAATAACCTTGGAAATCTTTTCAAGGAACAAGCCGATTCGGATCGTATGCTAAAATACGAAGATCAGTTTGCACTTTAAGTGTTTAAAGAGCGAAGTAAGCAAATGCGTTAATAGTTTTGCTATATCATTTAGATTAGGAAAGTATAATTACGGCCTGACACAGACATAAAAATGACGAAACTGATGATAATTTGCATCAATAAGCATTGAAATTTGTATCTGAAAAACTGGCTAATTTCTACTTAAATCGTGCAAATTCCTTCAGAGGGTGGTTATTACAACATTCATTAACTTTCTGCTTAACTGATTTTTGCTAATGGTTGTTATACACGTTTCCATACGTTTTTGCGGTAACAAAAACGGCTCGCTTTTAATAAAACGTTCATTTAATTTATAAAGCTCATTTGTATTCGTATTGTGGCCTTCAAATATTACCAAACATTATTAATACATCAATCGATTAATTAAAATAAGAGGAAACAATTTGAATATGTATCAGCAACAAATTATGCAATGTGGTTTAGAATATTAATTCGCATAGTATAATTGCTATATAATCCAATTTTATTATTTCGCATAGATTTGCCTGACTTTTCAGTCAGACTGTAAATAACAGTCGTTATTTACGTATCTTCTATTATGGCGCTTTGGACGTAGAACTTAAAGTAATTAAAAACGATTTAGAATTGGTCAAACAAACCATAAACTTTCGAATTTCTGCTACTGAGAGAGTTTCATACATTTTCTTCAATGTATGATTTCCAAGGAAAACTGTTTAAAACTAACTTGCACACATGAGCGTGCTGTGATAGAGAAATTATTTTTTTGTTAATTATTTTTCTTTAAAATCCTACTATTAAATCCAATTCGCTTATGTCGCATTAATTTCCAAGCTCTACCCATTTCTTAGGGCAAATGTTGTTAGCTTGATTAATTTTAGAAATAATTAATTTTGCGCGTCTTGTGCCTTCTCACCATTAAGAAGATGATTTGAAAGTTTCATGTAGCAACTTAACGTAGCAACGTAATTCAATTAAAATGCTTTAGGATATAACTCAATTTGTACGAAATGTTTGAAATTGCTTATGGAAAAAGGGCAATTAACCTTAGCAATTTGATCCAATATCGAAAATACTGACACAAATACAACAAAAACTCATATTTCATATATGTATTTGCTTTGCTTAAATAACTGCTGAGCAGGAGTGGCTAAATAAACGAAGCTAACGTCTTGGCTTACAGACGTAAAGTCGTAAATTCCAATTCTCCTTTGATTAACTATACAATTGCAAGTTGATAGCATCGTGGTTCAGTTATTTCTAGAAAGCAGAACAGTTTCGAGTTTCCATTGCAGGTATAAATGTGTTTTAAAATGGGCAAGTGAAACTCGCCCGGCCTTTAGAAAGCACTAAAGGTTTCCAAATAACTTTAAAACTTGCGACTTTCATTATACTGCGAAAACAGGATCAGCCCTTTTACCGTTTTATTGTCGAAGTTTCCAGAAGAGAACAGAAACGACAGCTTTTATTACATTTTCACGAAATTACTGGATTTATTGTCAGCGGCAAATCAAACGACAATGTAACGTGCCATAAATTTTCGTCCTATGTCGAATTGCCCCTAGAGAAGCAAATGCGATGGTTTTTTTCGACTCATTAATTAGAGGAAGTTTAAATGCAGACGTGGGCACAATAAAAAGTATAACAAGCAGTGCATTTGTTGATTCGGCATATGATTCGTTGTGTCAGTTTTTTGAATTATTCCATGTTTCATAGCGATTTTTAGTTAATTTCGTTTTTTTAATGTGGTATTGAATGAAAATTGGCATTCATGCATATACCAATTAGCAGCAACATTCTTCTGCATCAGTTTTTGCGTCTGCATAACCCTCTACGGAATATATATATTTTTTGTATTTCTGTTTCAAAGCAAACATATTGACAAAAAAACAAATAAGGCAACAGTATTCTGCAGCCATTTTAAAGCCAATGCTGCTTATGAGGATTAAGGTTTATCCCGTTGCTCGTATAAGTTGGGATAACATAAGAATGGCCTTTCAGAAATGTTTAAAGTGAGAATGTAGCTCGAATTAGTTGAGAAAAATATTTAACAATAAAATAATCTATTTTTTTTTCTTTACCTTTAATATTTACTTTAAAAATAATATTAACTTAACTTTTTCCTAAGTGAAATTTTTATTGAATTTTAAATGAGAAAAAACAAATTTGAACTATGAGATACATTTTTCAGTCACTATAAGGTCTTTTGTGAAGTAAACGGAACTACACTTAACATGAGCGCCAAACCAGAAAGAAGATTTAAGTTGCATGCCTTTAATATTTAAATTCCCAATTTACTTTAAAATCTAATACAAATTTGCAAAATGTCTCATTTTCTGTTATTTTCTGATATTTGTTGTTTTGAATAATTTAATATTTTTCAGTACGACCGTGGAGACAACTGTAATTTGCGCTATTTAAAAAGCTTGCTGTTCCGCTCTGCTTATCGTATTTTAATTATATTGTTCCCTGTCTTAAGATCGGAAATGCGTAGCATTTTGAAAATCATTTATTTGAACAAACAAGTTTAAAACCGTAGGGTAAGCCAAATTCTATTGCATGATAGTTTACCCAATTGATTTAGAAAATATTCTCTGGCACCAAACAGTATAATTCAAGTGGTCCTTGTTTGTCGTTTTAACCTGTTAGTAACTCTGAAGAATAACCGAAAACGTGTCGCAATTTTTTAAAGATTTTTTTTAAATCCGTTCAACTTTGTTGTTTCTTTACTGGAATAACTGAATCAACTAACCACTCTCAGATGAACGACTAAAATTTAACCGTACAATAACAGGTAAAAATTACCAATCATCAGAAAAATTGTATTTTTAAGAAAATATCGCAGGAAACAAAATTAAAAATTACAAAACCGAAGATTACTCGTCAAAACCCTTAATCGTTTTTAATTTTTTTTTAGAAATCATCTTGAGAAACCAGCTGCTCAGAATGGGAACTGACTGGCTCGTCGAGCAGACCGATAACTCCCTATCAGAAGACATTGTAAGACGTATTATTAAAGCACAGGCCAGAGAAAAGCAAGAACAGTGAGATACAGACGATCAGGCAAGGCACAAAGTGACGAAGTGGAGCAGCCTGTCGCGACTGTCGCATATAAAATTTGCAGTAAAACCACGAAACAAGAAAAATTTTATCGTCCAAAAACCACAATTTGTGATGTGAGACATAGTCTCGCCTAGAAGGCAAAGCGCGGTTCATAACTATATTATAAGGGGCAAAACATTGTAACATTTTCGCAAGGATTAATACAAGTTTCTAATCATTGGAAAGTAATAAATAAACTTCCCGCTTGAACCAGCCTCAACATAGTACATTTTTTAGGATTTTTAAATAATTTTTCTTAGATTCTAATTATTTAAAGTTTATCCAATTAGGTCCAAATGTAAGCAGATTTTTGCAAGCAATATTTTTTTGGCTTCTATAGCCACCAGAGAACAACAGGTTAAAACCATCTGGATTTTTCAAAATAGCTTCGAGAACTTAACCAAATTATCAGATTAAAAAAAGTCTAATACAGTTGAAACTGATTAAAACGTTTCATATTATTTGCGAATTTCTTCTCCATTATCAAATCATACCTAGGCAATGCCTTAACTTTTTCTATTTATTGTGTAATAAACGATTGCAATTTAATTTCTATTAATATTTGATTAAACTTTATTTTAAATAGTCGACAGGATAAGAATTTAGAATTTGGCAAAATTAAATTACTTTAAAGTTGTTTGTAAAATCTGACGAAATTGCAGAATTTGTCAACTTTAGAAATTAAGCTATTCTGATGCATCATGTTAACAATCTGGAATTCTTTCCAGCTACAAACTCTTCTACCGATTTCCTCCAGATCTTGCCAATTTGGTCTAGAACACGCTTCACATATTTAATAGCATATTCCAGATAGACAGCTTACCTACGTATGCATCAAGTGAATATTGCCCTAGACGTGCTTGGGGATGGCACTTTTTAATGTGCTTTCCAGATCTAGTGAAGATAAATGTAAGAGCCTTAGAAACTAAAGGGAAACAAATAGACATTTCCAACACCATTTGTGTAAGTTCACACAAGGCGGAGGCCCCATCGTTCAGGTAGCTTCTTCGAGAAACCGCACTCTAAATTATAATTTAATCCTCTTAGGTTCTTTACGAGTTGTACAAGTTACGTATCGCCAACAACCTGTCTGAGGTATATATAATTACGTCTGCGCTTGAATTGCGACAAGGCAATAGCGTTAATGAACATAAGATTAAATCTGCACGTCGAGCAGGTCTAGATTAAAACCGGCATGACATCTGCTTGGATCTCTTTGCAAATTGAAATGCCCTGTAAAGTCATTATTTTAATGCGTTTTCCTGATATGAGATGCATAATTATGGTTAGGCTGACACAAAGTCTGTAGTCACAATGTTGTGAAATTCCTTCTTGTTAATGTTCAGATCTATCATGGAACTTATACTTTAGAGCAAGGAAACTGTATTCCATTATTAACCACTTCTGCGTTGGAAGCTTAAAAAGCATTCACAGCTATATTTTAGAAAGTAATGCTTAGAAAAACTTGATTAATTTTAGCGCAAGCAACAGATATATTAGAAGTTCTGTGGAAAATCCCGCCTTGCATTGAAAATTCCAATTGTGGTAGGTTTTATGAGCCACTAGATCTTAATAGCGGGTACCATTTAAAAAAAAACTGAAACTATAGGAGTAGCAAAACCATTGAAGATTTACCTAGTTTATATATAAAAGTTAAAATCGTTAAATTGAGCTAAAGCTCCAATATATTGGTGGACATTTAACATCGGAAAGTCGCCTTAAGCGAATGATAAAGTCCCGAAAAAGCACAATAGGATTGGGATAAAATAAATTTTAAATGTATAAAGACAAAACCCTACTGATATATCAAGAATAGTCAAAGCTGACAAGATTTTAAAACGCAAATATGAGTGTTAAGACACTGGTTAGCAAAGTGGATATTTTGATTAATTATTTTTTACTAATTTGCCCCGCCTTCAATACGGAAAGTAAAATCACGGTCCAGAATACAATGCCATAATCTAAGCTTGTACAATATCATACATTTTATGCACACAATACAAATTAATCAACAAAAATTGGAAATAAACGATATAATTGAAAACCATTTTGCCGAAAACAAAACAGAAAAATACCCCACAGATATTCCCAATTAAAAGTATATTTTAAGCCTAAAAAGTGCAACCAAAAGTTCCATTCCAGACTATGTATCTCATATACGTTTTCGTTTTAAAATAAAGCTGTAGTCGATTCCTAGACTCCTGCTATATGAAATCGATTCGCCTGTAGGCGTAGAACATGCATATGCTTCAGTTTGTTTGTAATTTTGGAAAAACGGTTTTTATATTATTTTGTTTTGGAAGTCAATATAGCGCCATGTTGAGTTTTTAGCAATTACCAAATTTCGAAGAAACTCTTAGTGGATGATGACTTTGGAAAACGCTGATTACCTTAAACTGAGCTGGTTTAATTCAACACATAAATTTTACTTTGAACAAGGACTACTTCAAATTTGCGAGCCCTTTCCAGGTGTTGGTTCACACCTACACAAAGATATTCTCTTGCAAATGACTAAAATGACCAAAATGTGTACTCGTTTTTCAGTATAAAATTGGAATATATGTTTTATAACTCTGAAAATATTCAGAATTTATTAAGATTTTAGAAGACATCACCGAGACATGCTGAAAAAGTAATCATTTTTCACAAGCATTAGAGTCATATAGATACAAAGGTACAGTTGCGATTCTGTATACAAAACTAAATAAACATGTACGAAAACGGTCAACTCAATTTTGTTAAGAATAAGAACTACATTATTTGCTACTTCTCGCCGAGAGTATAAGAAAATGACTATGCGGAGTACCATATTCAAACGAAAGAAGCATTTTATAAAATCACAAGAAAAAGATAAGTTCTTCAAGTGCAGAGACCGACTTCCATTTTTGCCACTGATTAAAAAATTCCCTATGCAAGAAAGAAAAGTCGTTCGGTATATCGTATTTGCCGCAGTTATGAAATACAAGGCGCCGTAAATATTTAAGTGCGATGTCCACGATATCTTCTCCCAGACGATGCGATGGGTGGTCTTGTTATTTCTCATGTTACGACTTACCCCCTGGTGGGATATTTTTGCGAAATTTTAAGGTCTTTGGACTGACAATGCGGCGCCCGCTGTTGCAGATTTACGATAATAAATTTCTAACGGAGAAAACAAGTTGTGTGCTTCAGGCAGAGCACCTAGTAAAGCTGCACACTTTATTTTACTCGAGATATTAACATGAGACTCACAATTTTCGGAACGCTGTCATCTGCAAAAAGGCAACACGGAAGTGTACATTCGCTGAAATCATTTTGGTCAATTTAATTAATTCTAGTTAATAACAATATGGCAAGTCTTGACCTCACGAGTATGAACATTATTGCAGTGGCAATGTTTCGAAAATGAACGATCCTTTAGCCAACAATCCAGTTAAACAGCGAACAATATATTTTAAATATTGTTGTGCTCTACCATACAAATTACGTTTAGCGCATATGCAAATCAACGCTCGATGAGCAGTGTAATTACTGACCATTTGTTTGATGCATGTAGAAAAGAATTTATTTGCTTGGTTGATTAGAATTTCAACATGTATGGAAAATTAATAGTGTAATATTTTACCAACTATGCTTATAAATTAACAATAAAAAACATAAATAAAATAAAATTCCATGTAATTAAGTGCAATCTTAAAATATTTTCCTCACTATTTTCTGAGAGTGTCCCCTATTATAGAATGATCTATAACAATTAACCACTTTAAGGCGTAATGACTAGAAAGACAGTTTATGTTTCTGGTTTTATTGGCGATACAGTAAACCTTTGCTAAAAGGGATGTTTTCGTATTCCATAACTCATTAGCAATGTGCAAAATTAATTTATGACTATCTATTAGCTATTCCAACCCTTATTTGTAGTTTTTAGAGGACTGATGTAAAAAAATATTATGATTATGATGAAATATTTTGACTGAATCCAATTTTTTTGCCTCAGTAAGATCAATCTTCTGCAATTAAATTTTATTAACGACCGTAAACACAGTTTATAATATCCCACTTTCCTAAGCTGCCGATAACACGGGGTGTCTGCAAAATGTCTGGTCAAAATGCCATCACGTCCAAGTGCACGGTTTCAAAATACAGGGCGACATACTCAAGATGAAAACATCGAAAAAACTTAATCATTAAATAAATTGTCGAAAGAGGTGCAATTATTTGTTAAGTGAGGAATTTGTTAGCTAAAATTGCATATTCAAATAGTAAACAAGTTATGCGACGATACGAATAATTACTTCACTACAGAGTCCGTTTCTAAATAATTCTTATAATCTACGATAAAAAAAATGTGGTGCTTTAACTAGTTTTGTATATATCTGGAAGAGATCTTCAAGGTGCTTACAAAGTGTTAACGGATTTCAATTTCGCGCCCGCTAAAACCCCCCGATACGAGATTTCGTTCATATAGTAGCACTATAAGCGAAATAATTCTTTTTTCTCAATTTTTTTTACCTTAACTTTGAGGCCCTGCACTTCGAAGACAGTCCACATTTGGATTATACGAATTACGTTAATTTATCATTTTTTCACCTCAGGAATCTGTGGTAGGATTTTGAACAGACGTTTTACAGAGAACCAGTATAACCGGTGTGTCGTATCTCCATAAATTATGACAACGATATATTTCGTGTGCTCTTCTAAATATTAAATTATGTTTAAGTGATTATTCTTTACGTGTTGCAGTAATATTCTCTTGCAATATTTTAAATTAACTTTAATTAACCAAATTTGCCTATATTATAGACTTTCGGAAGCATCAACCTGCGCTTATCAAAAATTTCCAAAAAAGTCGTAATTTTTCGCAAAAAAAATAACTAAAACGGCAAATTCAATGAGACTATATCAAAATTATTTTAGCAGTTTGAAACAAATCATTTTTGGTGGTATGTGTGCCCTTTAAATTTTAATTTCAAATCGTATGCTGAAAACAAGCCGCGATTAACTAAGAAATAAAACTCTATTAATTCTAATGTTGAAATAACGATGTTGATGAGAGTAAAACGTATTGAAAATAAAATGACCGCTTTCTTATAACAAACATTTTCAGTAATCTTGTCCAAAGTCCAGTGCTCACCATCTAGACGAAACAATACTGATCACCATGTTACTCACCTAACTTACACAATTCAATAGCGGTCAAACCCCGTATTTCCTGTCAATTTCCTTCTAATTTGGGCGGTTTACCAAGTAATTTCTTGAATGAAAAGCTCCTATAAATCAATGCGAAATTGTTTTTGACCAAAACCATTAACGCAGTGATCATTCAAATTAAAAGGTTAATTAATCCCGGGTCTCGGTGCTAAGACTGAGTTTAGACTAATGGGTTTTGATGATTCACGGTGAATGGAAATGAGAGTTTCATTACATTAGTCATAGAAAAGCAGATCGGTCTTTGTTGGGCGAAGGTAATGGATAGTTAGCTTTCGTCTTTTGTGATCACTTTGCAACGTTTATGTTTTATGCTTACAAAAGTGCTAAACTACGTGGATCAACTGCTACTTAGTTCGGATTAATGGAAGAGCTATTGGATGAAATGTTGAGATGGTACCCGAAATTTATTCAAGGTAACAAAAAAGTAATCAAAGAGAAAAGCAGTAACGTGGTGCAAATAACATCAATTTTCTTCGTTTATTATTAATCATCTCAGTCAGGCAATCTTTTCAAACCTCACTATCCTTAAAGGTTCACTAAATCATCAACGATATAATTAAGGTGCTTCTCCAGTTTCGCTGCTGCCATGAAATGGTTTATCAAAGGATGGCTAAACCTAGCATTTTCCAAGTTAGCTTAATAGACTGTTACTGACATTCTCATGAAAAACTGACGAGGGTTAAACGGGGATTATCCAAAGTTTTGAAATTATTTCAGGCTTCACAACCCGATATTATCCAGTTGAAAATTTTCCGACTCTTGTCTCGCAGAAAGTCAGGACCTGCTTTAAAAGGATGGTGTGAAGCATGAACATGTGTGAGCATTAATTTAACACCGTTCCACTTTACTAGCAGCTTTGAGGTTCAGCAAACTTCAAGAAAGGCAAACTTGGCTTCGCCTGTACAATTACACCATATTATAGCAGGTGGATTGAGTGTTTTCATCCGACAAATGAGATTTGAGTTCAGCATTCACATGTTTAATCTGCTGCTTTTAAATTTCGTTTAAAATAGAGTTTTTAATCAGTTCTTCGTCCATAATTGGAACCATTTGCGTAACAAGAACAGAGGATTTTTGATCGCGCTCGTTGAATGGAATTATTACTTAAAACGTTTGATATGCGAATCGTGATGATGAACAGTTCTAAACATTAACAAAATTAATAACATCTATATTCTGGTTAAAATTAGATCAATTAAATATTGGCTGGCATCCACTGTCTCGTTTTATTATTTGTTGGATGAAAAGATATGGTGCGGTTTCAAATAATGAATTTCCTTCTCAAAGGAGTTTTAATATAAATACAAAATCCGCCAGTCCCATTTCATTAATATTCCCTATAGTGCACCTTAACTTAATTGGACATTTCATTGTTGTGGAAAATCCAAGATAGCGCGTTTTTCCTTCTGCAGAATCATTAATAGCTGTACTGCTTTTATTCTGTTAAATTTATAGGATTTTGCCGCGTTCAATCTTGTCACCACCACCCTTTGCTGACGCTCAAGTGGAATACTTATCTGATTTACAAACACCCTTTTTTGCGACAAATTATCTTGACGGAGAGAAGGACTTATCTAATCCCCGGTACCCATTATTCTTCTCTATCAATTTTTTTCTTGGCAGAAGCGGAAAAAGCAGTTACCTCCTGCACTGGCTTTCAAGTCGCTGAGAATAAAGCTTTGGTCGCGATAACGATATGGTGTATACATTCTTATCTTGAGCAAACGGCGTGTAAAACGTTTAGCTAAGTCAGCTAGCTACATCCTGCCGCTCCGGCACTAAGTTTCAAATTGGAATTTAATATTACCCAGCACCCTTGCAGTGGAATTTTCTAAATAAATGCTCAGGAAAGTGAATATAAATGAGTTTCGCCTTCTTTTGCATGTTCAGAACTTGTTCATTTCCATGTAGGTCATTCGATTTCATAGGCAAATCTTAGAAAACAATAAGTTTCAGCATGGCCGATAAAGTTTAACTGAGATATTGTGAAATGGTTGAAGGTTTCTTTTGTATTTGCAGTTTTGTGTGTATCTTTTTCGTGTCGCCGGTGGTAATACTTTTTCTGAATTCGCCGCCTTAACCTTGACAGCTGTAGTAGGAATTCTCGATCAGTTGGCCGAATTTTCAATGAGTTTTTTCAAATAAAAAATTGAAAACCTTAAAAGCATTTCTGAATTAATCAAAGTCCGACGTCACATAAATAACAAATGTAAAGCGACATTTTTCCGACTATTTGTCAGAAGCACAGGTCTAATTATTGGGTAGCCTCATTTCCTCAATTCGGTTCGTGATTAAAACAAGTTTATGTAAAACGGGCATTTGCAAATTAACCCGGAGTCACGCCGCAGAGCACCGGAACGATTCCGGAAAATATCAAATGGCATTTTGTACGGAGTCCCAAAACGAGCCGGCCAAATGACGCATCGAAAATTACATAATTAGGTTAGTGAGATTGTAATCATTGATATTTAAAATGCCGCTTGGGATACTTTGCCCATTACATTTCATTTTATCTGCCCTGCAATAATAGTTCACTAGATTATATATAGGTCATTTTCCAGAGAAATGAAAAGTTTATCATTAAAAACAATCATTAGAGTTATCAGAAAAATCCATTAATTTTAATAGTTTTGGTCACAAAATAGACCCGGCAGTTCTGATTGAGAAACTGGAACGTTATTGTGTAAAGACGTTTTGTTGTTTGCAGTATATTGTAGAAAAATCGCGACAGGAACATTTGAAAGCCGAATTCAGTTCATTTTTGTAAAGTAAAGTTGCTGCAAATAATCTGAACCAAATAATTTTCCTTTATTTTTCCTGGTACGATTAGTCTCTCTGAAATAAAATTTTCTGTCTTGATATGACTACAGATTCAACTTTCATTTGCATTTCCCACTGCTCAAGAAATGCGATAATAATGTGTAAAATATATTGTCACTGGGCAAACAAAAATTTTCTCCATGATTATTATTATTATCTTACTTTTATGATATCTCATACAATTTTTCTTGAAATCTGCAATGTCAATGTTCACATAAATTTGCTTATACAAGAAAATAGCTTTCTTACAGCTCATGCCCAAAAAACGTACATATTTCAAGTGAAAGGAATTATTTCGATTAATTACGTTTTATGATATTTTAATAGATTTAATTTCGTTAAAATATGTATAATTTCTAATATATGTATATTCCACATATTGTAATTTTTTTTGGGCAATAGCAAATGGAAGTTTTGGGAAATCGCTGAAAAACGCTTAGTCATAAAACTAATTCCTATATGGCAATTAACCCTCTTGACTTTCTTACGAATTTTCATTATATTAATAATAATAGGGTCATTATGAAAATGTTAACCTCTGTGAAGAATGCGTGGATTACTAAAAAATAACAAATATCTCCATCGAATAATAAAATGCTATCTTTAAACTTCTCTAAGAACATTTTAAACATTTCCAAATCACTCCCGATCTTTCCATAAATTACATGCGCGTTTTCTAAATTATTCCAATCGCCGCAAGTTCAGTCATTACCGCTTGAACGAAAAAGTGTGTGTCAATAGCAGATTTTTCCACTAAAAACCCTGATTTATGTAAAGCAATTATCCATTTGGATGGAAGGTCGTCTTTCCAGACCAATTTGAAATGTAGCTTTGCGTGACTCTACAAAGTGAAAAACATTTTTCACTTTACACAACCAATTACCACCATAATTAGACGTTTAAAATTCATCGTCAAAGAGGAAGTCTAGGAAATAATGTCAGCAAATATATACAACTTTGCGCAAGCGGTGAGGAAAACTTCCCTTGTACAGAACGTCATTTGTAACTAGCGTAAAATACGGTCTGAAAACATTTGCCCCCGAGAATACGTTAGGCGAGATGCCCATAGGGATCGGCGTTGAACAATATAATAATAAGCAGACACTTGAAAGACCTAAATTATTTGTGTCACAATCACACAGTTTTAAAGCGTGTTGTTTACTTTGCAAAAGAGGACAGGGTGCGTTTTATCTTGAGGCAAATCTGGCTTGTTAACCATAAATTTCTTTTAAAGGACATTTTCTCGAAAACGAAGTTTCCTTTATTCCGGTTTCTGAGTTTGCAGTAATTGCCTAGTAAAACGAAACTTTAGCCCCTTGAGTAAAACATTAAACAATATGCACAAATAATTCTGCATTATGAATGTGTCATCAATGTAATATGCTGAGATCAGTTCAATGATTTAACTGGAACTGAAAATATAGATCGTCTTCAATTTATTATGACAATATCAATGTTTTTGTAAATAAAATGTGTACACGTAAATTAAATCAATTATTCCCGCCTAAAAATTAATAATGCTGACAATTCACGACATACTCCATTTGTGGGGACTAGTGAAATTGACGAAAGTAAAAATAAACACATCGGACTCGACCTCGGTTCGCTAGCAATTAAGCCAAATAAATATGTGATTTTATTTTCAGGCAATATATTCATTTCAATAGTCGAACGTTATCAAATAGCAACATTTAATCAATTGTGAAAATACATGTCTGCTTAATTAGACAGAAATGCATTTTCTGTGTTAAGTGATTTTGATTTCATAAATATTTTTGATCGATCTAGTACGTATGGCGAGATGCAAATGTTCAAACTGTTCGCATTTTTAAGCGAAAATCTACAAAGCAATGCAAAAGCTCAAGCAAAATTTTACCAGCTAGTTCGGACCTAAGAAGTAGCTAGTGAAATCTAAACAAGTTTCTTAATTTCAGCACTTATAGAACATAAATTGATAAAGCATGTTCTAAATATTTTACGTCGAGTTCCCCATTGATGCCCTTTATCTAAAGCATTGCTTGCGCCACACAAGAGAGCTATGAAAATCAGATGAAAGCTGATTATGGACCCTCGTCACATGCCCTCTTTGTAAACGGTACAAATTAGTTCTCCTTCAAAGAACGAGGCTATGAAATAATTTTGCAATGTATATCACTTTATAACCGGCCTTATGCGATCCGGGAGAAAACATCATTTGGGAAGTTGGTTTCGCATATCATGATGAAAGAGGGCTCAATGTGATAATGCAATATAACACCTAAGGCATTGCCTTTGAAGTCCTTATGTTATAATATGAGGACTTTACCGGAAAAATCTATGAGGTTTCATTAGATGTATTCGCATTCTGACTGCTTTTGAAGCAATAATGAACTGGAGGCATTTTTAGAAAGTTATTTGGTCGTGCAAATGGAAAAAATTGATATTTAATAGCAAAAATATATTATAGTTTTTTACATTAATTCCGAAGATTTCAGATAGAATTCAACGAGTCGGTCGTTTTCAATACGATTGGATACTAAAACTATTTTCTAAATTGAAACTGAAATTAGGAGAAAAAAATAATAAACAAATTTTATGATAAAATTGAAAATTGGAAAAACGTAATTTATAAAATTGCTTTCCAATGTGATAAACTGTCTATGCGGGAAGTCACAATACCAATCAAATAAAGTAACTAAACAACCCTAATCATACATACAAAACAAATAATTTCACAAATTACATATTTGTCAACATGCATTTGATAATTTCATCAAAAACCAATGGGCTGCTTCAAAAATTTTAGCAACGGAACCATAAAAAGCGTAAAATTAAAGGAAATAGTATTAATTTCGCTAAATTTGGATAATTGTGTTGCCACTTGGTCATTTCATTTAAGCCATACGCTTGCATTTGCTAAAATCTAAAGTAGACCAAGAAACGTATACCTTAATTAAATTGCACCAAAATTCGTAATTAATTTTATTTTATTTTCTTTAAACTATGAGATCAACTCAAAGTCACAAATTTGTGAAAAGAAAACTGAGACAAAACATACTCTTTGTTAGATACTTTCTTGAGAACGGTAGCAGATTTGCCATCGAAACTTTAATGTAACTTTTCTAAATTAATTTATTTTGTGACTCGAAAATTTCTCTTGCAGCTTGAGCACTCTTTATCAAAATGTAAATAGAAGACGTTGGGAAATTCTGACTTTAAAAGACAACAATTTTGAGGCAAAATACCCAAAAAAGTTTTCAGAACCGAACAATTTTGTGGTGCACTGAAAACACAGACTCACAGACTTACTGAAATTTGCCTCGGCCACTCCCAAAGAGATCAAATAATAACTTTTCTGCTTCCCAATTCAACTGCTTCCGTCAAAATAACTAAATATTATGTACGTATATTAGTTGTTGTGTCAAAACATGCTGACAAATTGCCACCTTAGTGAATAGAAAATATAAATTTGTCAAGTGTCTGCGTCTATTTGAGTTCTTCAGCAACATCCCTTCGGACTAGTCATTCTCCAGAGCAAACAGTTTCCGAACGTACGTTATAACACATAGTTATACGCTTTGTCATACCAGAAAATCTCTGGATAGTTTCAGATGCAAAGCAACTGGTTTCAGATGCAAACACAATGTAAGAAGAATTTGTCAAGACATTTCATAAATTCAAGAATATCATGTGAAATTGTTTATACACTTACCAGTAAATTGTTGTTAGTGGTATGGCTCTTTGATATTCCGCAATGTGTCTTACCTGAAATAAAAAAAATACAAACTAGAGTCTTTTTATGTACCATGAAACGGCTTCACGAAAAAAATATTTGACTATATGTTCAGTTATTTTTCCACATGCGTTGGGAGAATATTGAAACCAATCTGTTCCAGCTGCTGATAAGTAACTGAATAAAAGATTTACCGGAAACAAGCGAGCCATTTATAAAAGAAATGGTTCCATTTATCTAAATCTCATTTAGCAGTCGAATTATGATCATCACTTCTGGAACGGAAATATTCTCGCACTTTTTACGAATGAACGCGAAGGCTCGAAATAATGCATCCAATGTATCCAGATCGGGCAAAATGATTCGGAAACACGCCATTTACAGATTATTTGTTCTTCTTTTTGTTTGCTGATTAACGTGTTTATTTATTTCTTTGCTTAGCTAATACATCGCTAACCATTTAGCAACGGACATTTTTTTCACAATAACGTTTGGAGTAGCGGAGAAATTATGGGGGTTTGTATGAAGATTTGTGTACATGCTGAAGAAAATTAAGAAGATTCAGTATTTTAAAACCATATTGAAATATCTTTGATAGGCTTTCTTAGGAGTACATTCCGGATTCCTTAGAGACCTAGGAAGAAGAGATGCACTGTTTGCAATCAATGCGCCATCATTTGTACATGTGCTTTATGGGCTCTAATAAAGCCTATAATAAATTTATTAATAACCAACGAAACGAATAGAAACACCAATCAAGAAAAAGATATACTTCATAGGCATAAGAATAATTGTACATACTTTCCTGACTGTCTTTCAATTCCAAATCAAAGTCAATTCCTGGGCTTCAGTCATTTATTGTCTATTTATCAATTAAAATACGTTTCGTTGTTTTCCACCATCATCAGTTTCTCGAAAATAACAGATAGTAAAAAAAATTTTTTCATTAATTTAAAAAACAATCACAATTTGTCAACAGCTTCATCATATCACACATTAAAATACAACACAATTGCAACACTTTAAAACATTCTAAGATTAATTAAGCCTAACAGGTGATTAGTCAGGACAATCAATTCTGGGAAGAGACTAGAATTCTTTGTTCAAATACTCAATTATTTTTACTTACATGTGTAGCGTTGTTGCTACTTTAAGCCTTGGCATATTTTTGGAGTATTTATTTTGTCCATTTTGCACACAAAGCGAAATACTGTTTATGTTGATTTATTTTACTTTGAGGTATTTTTCTTTGCATTCTAAGAATTTTATTTTTGGTTTGCAAAATTCTTTAATATGCCGGGTGTTAGTTAATATTCTATGTTTATTTCATTTAATTAATGTATGATATACTGAGCTAAAATTGTCGGTATCCGATCTGAAATTCATAGCATTGTTATGTTTTTTAATCTGTATCATTTCATGGACTCTTCTCTTATTATAATTACGCTCGTTAATCAGTATTTTTGTGCACAGCATGCACAACAGTAGTTGCATAATTTTGATTTTGATAACACAAAAATTTTGATTTTGTTACCAATCAATATAAACAGTATTTCGCTTTGTGTGCAAAATGGACAAAATGAATACTCCAAATATATTCCAAGGATTAAAGTAGCAACAACGCTACACATGTAAGTCAAAATAATTGAGTATTTGAACAAAGAATTCTAGTCTCTTCCCAGAATTGATTGTCCTGACTAATCACCTGTTAGGCTTAATTAATCTTAGAATGTCTTAAAGTGTTGCAATTGTGTTGTATTTTAATGTGTGATATGATGAAGCTGTTGACAAACTGTGATTGTTTTTTAAATTAATGAAAACATTTTTTTCTTACTATCTGTTATTTTAGAGAAACTGATGATGGTGGAAAACACCGAAAAGTATTTTAATTGATAAATAGACAATAATTGATTTTGATTTGGCATAAGAATAATATTAAACATTTACTACTGTCAAAAATCATCAATATTCATATAGAAAGCATAAGATCTTAAATACAAGTGTAGTAAATTTTGGGTGACCGGTTTCTGTTGTCCTTGAGTGGACATCAAATATACGATATATTTTAAATATGAATATAAAATGCAATCATAACGATMCTGGATATTTAAGATGTTTAATGTAAATCATATTTGAAAATTATGTATTTATATAATTTTCAAACATGATTTAGWCTAGTCCCTGAATATGATTTAGTCTAGTSCCCTGTATGTTTATTGCAAGKTGCATTMTTTGCAAATTGCAGTGTCCTGTTTGCACCATATATCTAGTGATTTTACAAACCTTTTTGCGAAATGGCATGCGAATTTGCAGCAGAATTTGTTTTTGGGCAGGATTCGTTTAAGCAAGATCAAAATATTATTTAAACAACTGACATAAGTAAGTACAAAACACTAGTGAGTTTTATGCTCACTCAAGAGCAAAAACAATGTAATTTATCACTATTCTCGTTCCCAAGTTTGAGTCCTTCTATCAGTGGGAAAGCTTCTCAACGGCATTTTAATATTCGTGCAAACACAGGGTAAAATTTTTCGTTTTATGGCTTTGAGTGCATACTATTTTACTGCGGGCCTCGTAATCGCAGAGTCAGCACAGGTGTCGCAAATAATAATATAACGTGCCGGTCGATTTGACATGCTAAATGTAGGCAATTTGCAGAAAATCGTAAAGTTTTAATGTTGTCTAACATTTACGAGACAATGGTGGGCTGATGCTGAAACCACCATATTAAATGAAAACGGTTTCTTAAGTTTAGCAGAAAAAAACTCCAAAATCTTTGTCTCAACATTTGATTTTGACAAATTATTCAAAGGTATTATTCATCTGTAGAGTTTGAGGCAATCATTTACTGCAGGCGCGTTAGGAAAATTAATTGAAATTTCTTATGTTGGTTATACGTTATTACACTGATTTGTTACACAAAATTAGATAATTGTGCTTTCAAAATTATCGACTTTCGGTTGGTGCCATTTAAGAAATATCAAAAAATTGAGGACTTACCGGAAGCTTTTTAATATAAAAATTATGGCGATTTAATCAATTGTAACAGGCGTTCGAAATTTGATTAACAATAATATAAAACTTTCGATGAGTGATGTGTTTAGTCAATTTAAGGATTATCATCTTTATTTATTGCCCCACTGTAGAGGCACGTAAGCTCTCGTACGTGCTTTTAGTGAGAATGAGTAGAAAGGAGAATTACTGCCAACGCGAGGGGGGTAAAAGAGACGCTTGAAAAATGCCCTGAATTTATAATGATGTACGGATATTTGTGCCATCCTATTTGTTTGTCTGACGCTGTTGATGTTGTTTCTTCTTTACGTCCGCAAAATGCGATTTATGTGAAATTTCTCGAAAGGGTTTTTGCCGACATCGGTTCATTGTAGTCATTTATTTTGTGAAGATATCACAGCTAATGGATTCAACGCGACAAAAACGCAAAAGCGTATGCGAGTTGAAGGGAAAGCACATTTTGTAATTTTGAAATGTGCCGGATCACATAAAAGTATCACGTTGCTAACTGGGTCGACTCAGATAGTGGTTGGAGACAGTTGCAAAACTACTTATAAATGAAGATTCATTACCACCAAGAATAGCATTTATTCTGCAGATATTTCAATTCCAAATTTCACAATTATAAAACAGGAACAAGCGCGAGAACTCAGAGAACAGTACTTAAATAAGAACAACCATATGAAGTTTCACAACAGTTTCGAATTGGTAGAAGAATACCCGCGAACACGCAGCTGATAAAATGATTGTTAGGACGGAATTTTCCAGTCTAAACTTGATTCAGCATGAACTTTAGTAAACGTATGAATATAACTTTCTCCAAATGATTGGATTATTGGGAAAAATATTTGATGCATTTTGGGAAAATTACGTCAACACGCCAAAAAAATACCAACTTTATTACTGAGGGTTTGTAGATACATCCTAAGAATAGGGGAGGATCGCTCTGTATAAATATTGTAGACGGTTTAGTGGGTGACGTTCTAAATAACCTGAAAATAAATCATCAGGAACTTTAATTACCTAAATTCAGTTAATGAACAACATGTTGATCTGTACTGCCTAATATCTGTTTTGCCTTTAGAATTAGAGGATAAAAGGTTAAACTTTACGATGCTTTTCACAACAACAGCAAACAACTTATGGAAGTTTCAGTATGTCGTAATGAGTTTCGGTCAATACGTTGTATGGTAAAGCAAAAATTGAACTGTTACAAATACATTTGAAGTGAGAAGATGAAGAACCAGCTGTTAATAAACGGAAAACATTCTACTCGCACTTTTAAAATTTCACAGGACTCAAACCGCATTATCAGGAACCACATAAAATCTTGTAAAGGACGTTCAGATACTCCTTGAGGTGGCCACAGAATATTTACGGCGTTTCACTAAAGTGTAATTGACCATCTATAATTTGAGGTTTTGAAGTATGAATTTTTATGATTGTATAGGATAAGGGTAAAGGATCCTCTCAATAGGCAAATTAATTATTATCAAAGAAGCAATGCAAATAGATAGCAAAACATAAAACATGCAAAAGAACATACAGAAATTTTATTTGCTTCTTTTTTGAGTATTAGACAGATAGTTCGCGTTCAGAGATGAATGTTGCTAATTTTGCTTCCTAATTATTAATTGGATACAATCAACTAATAAATTGGAGATTTTTCGAGAAGCCTGCTTTTCTATTTAAACTGTGCAGTTACTTGTAACGCCACTAGATTCCTTATCATTAAAGGAGAATTGAAAGGGAACTGAAAAAATTGGAAACTTGCATCTTGGAATTTGGAATTGATAAAACAGCTATATTAAACAGTTAATCGATATGGATAATATCCATTTGATTATATATATTTCCTGTGAAATGAACATTAGAAACATGTATTATTTTGGATTTTTTTCGCCGCATCGGAAATAACTTATCTATATGAAAACCGAAAAAGTTAAAAGCAAATGAAGTGATCTATTAACAGTTTTGCAACAACTAATCAATTTGATGTCAATGTTGCTGCAAATCTGTATGTAAATATTGGGCATTTGGGGGATGAAACGCGTTAACAACAAACGTACCCAGGAATTAAAATGAAAAGCTATAATGTCGGGACCAGGACAGCTTATTAATGAATTAACCCTTATAAAACGATTAACCTCTGAAATTGTCTAAATAATTTCGCGCTTCGTGGTTTTCGACCGCTAGCAGTCACCGTAAATTAACATTTATGGTCCACATTTGCGGCATTTGCTAAATCCCGGCACCAAATGGTTAAGCTTGCAGACACTCGGGAGAACTTTCCGCTATACTTCCTGCTGAAAATTTTAAGTGGTTTATGTTTGAGGACATTCGAAGTCGCTGCAGCGATAAGTATAGTGTGAAAATGGCGATTTTATTGTTAATGGGTCCAGGATGGTATTTGTTTGTGCTCATCACGTCCATCAAAATGTACACGTAAAGTACTGAAGAGAATATAAATTGGTATTAATAATATATCTGTGATAAACATCGGATATAAATCGTCTTCGCTTCAAATTTGGACATGCTCCCAGCGCGACAATAAGTGTTTTCTGTTTATTATAAATTTGCACATTGTTTTAAGATCATTCGTTTCGGCCACCTCACTCGATATTCCGTAATGAGCTCTTAACCCAGCATTTGTATTTCACACAAAACGGTAAGTTTCAAGGCTTCACAATTGAAAAAACTTTTCTTATTATTTCCAGTCTGAATTTGTCGATTTTTTACTAAAGAGGAACTGTTAGTTTTACTTACCAAAAAGTATGCCTTTGCTAATTCATTGATGTTACAATTTTACGATATCGATAAGAATGCAAAATACTAATTCTGTATTGGATTGTGTTCTGACGGAGAATCTTCCTGTCTACAGGTTTATTGCTTCATGCGTTCCCACAACTCTATGACTCAATTTGTGATTGTAATGCAATTTTAAGTCCTTATTAATGCAAAAATATATTGCCGAAAGCTTGGTAAATAAAAGGCGCTTCAGTGATCTGCCTACTGCTCAGACCAAATCCCCAAGACAAATTGTTATATTTAACAATTTCAGCTGTTTTATTATTTCCTTACTTCCTTTAAAGGATTAAATCAGTTACATCTTTGTACAGTTTTATTATTTCTTCGAATTTTGTGATTGAAACCCCCTGTTGGCAATTTCTTTCTTACACGATTTATTTTTTTGTTTTGTTAAACAAGAACTGCGTTTCTCAGAAAAACAATTGATGACCGCCACTTGTCCCTTATGATAGGAAGGTTTTGCTTCACAAAATTTGCATTGAACAAGTTTCTTAATAATTGCTCCACGTCTATATTTAAACATCTGCCTTTTTGACATTGGAATTCCAAATATACTCGGCTTAATAAAATACAAAAAAGATTTTAATGTCTTGTCCATATTTTCAAGTGATTTCGAAATAAACTACTCTAGTTCAGGTTGGATGGGCCACGAAGAATATAGCCTTATATTTTTAAATGCAAAGTCCAACATTCATTATTTTACAATCAATCAACATTTTATTTTAAAAATGGTAGGAATGTTTTTTAAACTGCAACTTTGAGACTATGTAACTATATTACACTTATTATTTTATCAACTGACAGGGATTTAGATCGATTATGCAAGCCAAAAGAGAATTAAATCTTCATTCTTAAAAGGCTGAATAATTATGTGAAAACCCTATTTATAAGTTTGGCAATATTAAACTTATGAAATAAGTATATTATTTAACACTTTTAAAACTGATAAAAATTGTTCGATCCGAGCTACTTAGAACACGGTAGTTTCAACATGCAAAGAAAAATAGGACTTTACGCAAATCTGCAAAAAAAAAACAGATTGGGAAAGTAGCAAATGAAGCAAACTTATTATAGGGAGTAAAAACTAAAACATAATTCGGACAACGGAAAACTAATTCTAAAAATATTATAGTATCTTCGAAGAGCTAAAGTGGTAAACTGTGAGAAAATATTAGCGTAATTTTATATAAAGATATTGATGAGAACAAAATAAAAGTAATAGTGGGTCACTGACATCGAAGTTGAAGAGTAACTGTGCTCCTATTAGGGGACGTTGTTTGTGTTCTCCATATCTATTGTTCAGTCAATTTTGAACTATGGATTGTAATTTCGGGGATTTTCAAGTTATACCTCATGCTTTTCAGGAGCACAAAAACCGACAGCTGGTGCCATCGTCAGTAGTAATTACATTTTCTTTCACTGCTGAAGTTTGTTTAAAAATATACAATAAATTTTCAAAGAAACGTAGATAATTGCTTTGATCAAATGACTATCGTTACCAGAGGAAGGAATAGTCTTAGAATTCTACATTATGCCTCATATTTTCATACTAAAGATCCATTGTACTGGGCCACAAATACACAGTATTTTAGCGTTTAGAAGAAAAAAGTGTTATTACTCGTTTAACTTTAGATTTTTTTAGTTCAGTTTAGTTAGGGAGTTTACTTATTACAATTTCGGGTTATTGTTGTCTCTCCCAAAAGTGATTAAATTACTCTTTGTTCCATAGGAGCCTCAAATCTGATAATGTTTGAAAGATTCGGAATAATTATAGCTTCAAAGTTTTACTTTTCCATATCTAAGATGCATTTTGTAGAAATACCCATCCAGCTTCTAGACTTTTAGGCCATACAGAGACATACGCTTTTGATAGAATGATAGATAAAGGTATGAAAATTCTACAGCAAGTTTTGGGTGAATCAGGACTATTTCCTCTATTATTTCGGAACCAAAATAATCAAATCAACGGGCCATGAATTAAACAAAATGTATGCTCCAATATGCACAGCCGTAATACGCCAATTTAAAACAAATTAATATTTAACTAGACCGTAATATTGGGTTTTCGACAAGTAATGTTAATATTTTATTTTGTCAAAACATGAGAAGCAGCAAAAGCCACGAAGATCGGTTCGAAATATAAGCAAAACGAAAATAAGCATAATGTATTATTCAATATGCTCCTAGTCACGCTCGGAAAAGTAAAATTCCCCTCACATCCGTTTTCCCACACATTCTTACCCACTTCGTAATTGACTTGAGATTCATTTAGGCCTTACCATCGTTACCGCTAAGTATTCTGAGACTTCTTTGTGGATAGCAAAAGTTGGAAAATTTTCCCGGGCGTCATAATTATTGTGCAACTATGATCGGTTTCATATGGCATTAAAACCATTGGAAATAACAAGATTCCATTAAATCTCATCTACTAAGCCATTAAAATGAGCTTCAAAGTGAATAGGGGATGCCGCTACCTACACTCGGCCGCCCATCACTTGAAACTCGGCGAACGCGCTATTCACAAAGCAATTAGTTTGATTAATTCGATATTGTTCCGGATTTCGACTCCATCCTGGAGAGTTTTTGCAATTAACAACTCATTAAAAGTCCATAAATTTATTACTAAATATAACCTTTGACGCTTCATTATTTTGCATCGCGATAGCTCGGCTCGCAATCGTGCATAAAGAAGAATTTTGTCGGAGGGCATTAAGGGTGGCCAAGTGATATTTATAGGTTAATCAACTGCTAAGTTTGTCTGTCCTCGCCTAAAGTTTTAGTGCAATGCAGCGGAAATTATTGGATTTTAGAAATTCATACCGCAGTAGAAACTAGGCGAATTCTACGGGACATGGGTACAATCGGTTATAGTTTTTATACCACCATATATGCTCAGTTTTTTTAAATTATGAACCGGAAAATTGCAAAATTTTATAGTGAACTTTTGCCCTAAAATTTCCAAGTTACGGCAATTGCACAATAATCATATCAACAATTTTTAGAAACAGTACATAATTCGGGTACATTTTTATGTCGGGCTAAACCTTCTGAATTCGAAATAATTCTTATTAAGATAAAACACTGTGTTGCTACTATTTCATTCTACTCGCATTCTAAAGACAAATTAAGGACTCTTTTACAGAAAGGAACGTCATGCGTTTCTAAATGAATAGTTATTAATTGAGGCGCGATTATTTTGTTATAACATTTTAATGCTTAGCAAGTTACTTCCCTTCTATCTACGTCCGCTGATCAAATTTCAGTTTGTATTAGTTGGCTTCGCGCAATCAATGAAGACCTAGAACGAAGACTACAATGTAGAATCAAATTATGAAAAATACATTACAGCCCCGAAAAATTGCTTTACAGCAAAATAAACAAGGGTCAATCTAACACTTGCGAGATAATGGATTAGGAGGAGGGGACTTGTGGAGTGGCCCCCACGATCTTGGGACTTAAGTTCATTAGACTTTTTTATAACTTATAAGTAACAACTACGCCACTAAACCAACATTTTGAACGATTTTCGGCACCAAGTTATAAACGAATGAGTTTTAATAACTCCCTAGATGGCTAAAAATGTTCGACCTCGTTGTGAGCAAAACCTCTTCTACTGCATGGGGATTTATGGTGAGGCATTTCCAGCATTTAACAGATTGATTTGAACGAATTGGACTTTCATTTCGACGCTAACGTAAAAGCAATTTTTTGTTTTGCTACACTTGAACCCGAATGATGTTGATTTGGCGAAATTATTTTTCTGTCGGTAATGTGCATTCAATATTGAAACTCTTTCTTACTTTGGCATTTAACTTTAATCGTTAATTTTGTGAAGAAAAAACTCAATTAGATAATTAACAATTATCAATATCCGAGCGATACGTCATAAATGGCCGTCAAAGCTGGGTCTGCTTCGTTTTCAAGCGGCCACTCTGTATACGGAAATCAATACAAATCCATCTAAAAACAGGAAAAACATTGCTGTTTTTCTGCATCAGTTTATGAAAACTTCCAAGTAGTTTTCAGTTGCGTTTACCCTCTTATTTCCAAGTATAACTTAAGCATAATACTACTTTTGGGTACACTCAGTCCGAGAAAAAAAATTAGTTTAGAAAATTTGAAAAATCTGTTTCCATTCGAGAAGAGAAGAGATTCGAGTAGAATTGTGATTTTCCTATTCGGGATTTCTTTTTATTGAAACCGATCATAATTTATACAATCCAACGGCACGTTATGTGTTCTCGTCTTCAAATAGTCGAAAAGCTCCCATATCCATTAGGACTAATGTTTCTGTATAATTCCACAATTTAGAGCGCAACATACTTTGAAAAATGTTCACAATGAAGGCAGACTTGTGATAGAGTTTGGTTAATTGAGCTGAAATATCCTAAATTTTGAGTAACAATTCAGAAATTATGAATTGAATTTAATCTTAGATACCCATAAACGTGACGATGTACCTTCAATCGAAGACTGGCTCAAATGAAGTCAATTCGCCCAATAAAAAACCGATAGATTTTTTAATAATCTGTCTCCTAACATGTCCTTTACATTTTCTCTTTCTTGCTCCATTGTACTGTTGCTTTGCCTCTCGCTTATTCCACTTTTCGATAATTGATTTCGCAATTAAGTAGTTCATATTTCAACATATTTCCTTATCTATATTACTATTAGTATTTAAATTGTCATCCAACTAGATGTTAGTTTTTCACTTGACGCCGAATGTCTTTTAACATTCAATTCTCTAGAATTACTTGGTTTAATGCTACCAGCTAATTTTTTACCTTTTTTTGGTTCACAACATTCCCTT
This sequence comes from Dendroctonus ponderosae, assembly GCF_020466585.1. Taxonomy (NCBI): domain Eukaryota; kingdom Metazoa; phylum Arthropoda; class Insecta; order Coleoptera; family Curculionidae; genus Dendroctonus; species Dendroctonus ponderosae. The sequence goes on along the minus strand of NW_026018917.1, from coordinate 491 downwards.
TTTGCCAATTTGAGCTGTTGCTCGATATGTTTGTTACCTTTTTCATTCAATTTATATTTATTTTTAGTTAATCGTTGGACTATGATTTTGCTTTTTACATGGATACCTACTTCAAACTCAAAAATTATGATTACCTTGTAGAAAAATGTGAATGCGAAATTAAAATGTTTCTCTTTACCTTTGGCGATATTTGGTACACATTGGCCAATCCACAATTATTCAATTAACTATTTTGTTAACATGAAATGCGAAGCATGCTAATTGTTTCTGTTCATTGCACAAATTTTTATGTAATAGACATAATAAACGAAAACCAAATGTTATACGCGGAATAATGTGAGCAACATTGAGAGTCCATTTTTCTAATATTCCTTTCAGTTTAGTCATCAAAATACGGACGATTAGTAAATTGTATATTTTTAAATAACTTTTTGTGCTGATTCAGGGGTGAAAACATAATTTTCTGTAAAATTTCTTCCAGTGCGTGTTTG
>NW_026018916.1:13701277-13704554 GCF_020466585.1 Dendroctonus ponderosae | reverse complement strand
ACCTAATGTTTTTGTAGCAGCGTTATCGCTCATTGAAAAATCTATGAAATTATCATCATCAACTGTGTTTAACTCCTTCAAAATGCTAGGATTGTTAGATTTCCATTTTCGTAACTCAAAGCCTCGTTTTAAGAAATAGTCCGTAATGTTCTTACAAAATTTCGCTGCACTTTCTACTGAATCCGTAACTGTCAAAAGATCATCCTGCCTAACCTCATTTGCAATCTCTTTCAAACACCGAACAGCTAAAAAAGGGGCAGCAGTTGTCCCGTACGTTACGGTATTCAACTGATATGTCTTCAATGGCTCATCTGGACCACTTCGCCACAGGATTTTTTGAAATTTGCGATCGGTTTTATTTATCAAAATCTGTCGGTACATCATTTTGATGTCACTCGATATTACTATGGACTTCGTCCTGAATCGTAAAATGATATTAAAAAGATCTGGTTGAATCTTAGCTCCAGTCATTTGTAATTTATTTAATGAAATACCTGTAGAAGTATGTGATGAGGCATTAAAAACTACTCTGAGTTTTGTTGTAGAGCTGGATTCCCGTAACACCCCGTGGTGTGGCATGTAATACTCTACCGCTTCTCTGTTGGGTTCAATATCCGTCATGTGACCAAACTTTTCGTAATTTTCCATGAATTGACAGTACAATTTCTGGAACTCACTGTTCTTGCTTAGTTTTCGTTCCAAATTTACAAAACGCTTTACTGCTATATCGCGTGATTCCCCTAACTTTTCTGGTGAGGACTTAAACGGAATTGAAACAATAAATCGACCGTCTTGTTCAGATATTTTCACATTTGCCCTAAAATGATTTTCACATAATAACTCTTCACCCGACAAGGTACAACTATTGTCAATTTCTTCAACTTCCCAAAATTTCCTAAGTTGATTGTCGATTTCTAAAGTTTGCCCAAAATTGCAGGTAGATGTACCACTGGACTTTTGATACGAAAAATCTATAGGACCTACCACAATCCATCCTAAACGTGTTTCTCGTAGAATTGGTTAACCGGGACCAATACTTCGCTGTCGATTGCCCAAAAGCAACCAAAAATGATTTCCCCCTATTAAAATGTCAATTGAGCCTGGTACATTGTAATTAGGGTCAGCTAAAGTAATATCAGTCGGAATACTCAAACTTCTAGTGTCTATTGACCTCTGAGGCAATGATCCTGTGATTTGATCGATGGCAAAACAAGACAATTGAAGTGAGTAAGATCCATTTAACGAAAGCAAACGAATATTACATTTGTTATGCGCGTAAGACAACTTGTTATTGATATCCGTAACAAGTAAATTCGTTGATTCCATTTGCAAATTGTGTCGCTCGCAAAATGAGCTTGTGATAAAGTTCGACTCGGATCCGCAATCTAAAAAGACTCGAGCTTTGACATGAACTCCATCATTGTCCACAACGTAAACTTGCGCCGTTGGAAGAATTGAACTATTCGAAGAACAAAAGTTACAATTGGACGCTTCAATTTCAGATTTGTTTCTTGTATTAGCCTGACGATTACTAGTTCTATGAAACTCAGGATTGTGAAGTATCGTATTATGTTTTCCTTGACAAAGTTTACAACCCGACCATCTACAATCTTTTGCGTTATGACCGCGGCGTAAACAGTTACAACATAATCGCAATTTTTCCGCATTCGACTTTCTATCTGTAATACTCATTGCAAGAAACTGCGCACACGAATATAAATAGTGATTACCTTTGCACAGAAAACATTCCAGTTTTTTTTTTGGTCTCAGTCGGTTCTTCGTTTGTAACCCCTAGTAGCCCACGAGTCTCCCGCCGTGAATTAAAAACAATCTTTTTTTCGCGTTTATCGAAATTATGTTCCAGTGTCTCTAAAACATTTGCTCGTTCACTTAAAAATGTCTTAAATTTATCTAATGAGACCGTTTCAAACTTAGCCCGATGACGTTCCCATTCACGTGCTGTATAAATGCTTAATTTGTTCATCATAATGTAAATAATCAATGTATCCCACTTTTCTGTAGGCTCACCAAGTTTTTCCAAACTACTCAAATGTTTTGAAACATTGTCACAAAGATTTCTCAATTTTGGGGCTGTATCTGTCATTATACTTTCTGCATTGAATATTGCTTTGAGATGATTCTGCACAAGCAGGCGTTTGTTATTAAAACGTTGACATAAAACTTTCCACGCCGTATGATAAGTGTCTGCTGTAAAGTCCAATGATTGTATGACCTACGCTGCTGTACCTATCAAAGATGCCCTCAAATAATGATATTTCTGAATGTCACTAATATATTCATTATTATCAATCAGAGATCTAAATATGTCTCGAAACTCTAACCAATTATAATATTCCCCTTCGAACTTAGGAATTTTTATTTCCGGTAGCTTAACACTTTCCAGCTTGGCTGACTGCGAAGAACTTTTCGATATTTGCGACTGTGTATCATCGTCGTTTAAACCACTTTTTTTGTTCTTTGATAAATCCTCGATAGTTAATTTAGCATTCGTCAATAGTGTATAATACCTCGATTCAAATTCTTCGCGTTCGACACTGGTCTCCGTCTCATTTATGAATTCTATCTCGTTTTGAATTTCATCAAACTGATCCAAAATTCCTGCAAAGCTCTCCATGCGCTGTTCTAACTGAACCGCCATTGCTCTTTCACTCTGAGGATCTAACGTCGTATTTGCCGCAATCGATTGTCCAACTGAATTCAAATGTTTTTCAAAAAGTGTAATCTTTGATTTTAAAACGCCTCGTCGCTTTGTTAATTCGCACAACTTTTCTGTTTCCATGATTGAACACGTATTTACTTAAATAAAACTTTATTTACTTCGTTTAAAGGTATATATGATTATATTATTTTTGATTCCAAATAATACAATAACCAATTACGCATGCAATTCCAAAATAGGCACAAGTAGGCTTTCGCTGCTACCCGATAAAATATCACCTTAAACGGAGATAATCGTATTCTTCGAATTGTTACAGTCGCTCAATTTAACCCAATGACTTCAAAAGGATAAAATGAATAGGAAAACTCACCCGGCTCACTGTGTCGAACCTGCCTTTCTTGCTGCGATCCGCCAAGTGAATTTCGCCTGTTTTTACTTCTTCAATCGTATTTTTCCCCGTGAGTTCCACTGCTTTGCTTACTGAATCCGGCTCCAAGGACCATGTTTCGTGTAACGATGTGGACTGTATTATTTAGACACTTGATTTTTGTGCATTAAACTAATTTATTGTCAAGGAATACAGAGCTTCTATTTTCT